>NC_079214.1:13353322-13518322 GCF_029633865.1 Lampris incognitus | reverse complement strand
TCCTACACCGGTGTGTACTACTCCCTTCAGAGGACAGCACAAACAGGCTCTAACAGGTACTATTTAATGAAGATGCCAGTTGGGGACCTGTGAGGCGTCTGTTTCTCAAACTAGAGACTCTAATGTACTTATCTTCTTGCTCAGTTGTGCAACGCGGCCTCCCACTTCTTTTTCTACTCTGGTTAGAGCCTGTTTGTGCTGTCCTCTGAAGGGAGTAGTACACACCGGTGTAGGAAATCTTCAATTTCTTAGCAATTTCTCGAATGGAATAGCCTTCATTTCTAAGAACAAGAATAGACTGTCGAGTTTCAGATGAAAGTTCTCTTTTTCAGGCCATTTTGAGCGTTTAATTGACCCCACAAATGTGATGCTCCAGAAACTCAATCTGCTCAAAGAAGTGCCCATCCAACCAATCCAACTTGTGGGAGCTGCTTCTGGAAGCGTGGGGTGCAATTTCTCCAGATTACCTCAACAAATTAACAGCTAGAATGCCAAAGGTCTGCAATGCTGTAATTGCTGCAAATGGAGGATTCTTTGACGAAAGCAAAGTTTGATGTAAAAAAAATCTTATTTCAAATACAAATCATTATTTCTAACCTTGTCAATGTCTTGACTCTATTTTCTATTCATTTCACAACATATGGTGGTGAATAAGTGTGACTTTTCATGGAAAACACAAAATTGTTTGGGTGATCCCAAACTTTTGAACGGTAGTGTATATATATATATATATATATATATATATATAGCGTTTTTTGTTTTTTTCTGAAACCGTCAATTGTGTTATAAGTGCTCAACTAATGACAAGCGGATTATCAACACAGATACAGGAAAAAAATACTGCAATGTATTAAAACTTTTTTCCTGTACCTGTGTTGATATATATATATATATATATGAGGGACTATTATATATGATATTTTTCTCATACTTGACTGCTCTTTCTTACAGACTCTAAACACACACACACACACACACACACACACACACACACACACACACAGAGTCCAGTGTGCCCACAATGCCTGAACAGCAGGGTACTGGTCCAAACTAGTGTCCTGCCCTTTGGGTAGGTCATGTCATCCAAGTCCACGGTTGACACATCGCTATGGGGCTTTCACACATCTGGACTCACCCTGCCCCCTCACTGGTTCCCATAGGCTTATTGCCTCAGCAGAGGCCTTTGGACATCGCTACGGTTACGTGGTAGCAGCTGGGGACTCGCCGTACACGGTTTTTCTCCTACGCTGTTACAGAAAGGTCAGGGTGCCACTGCATCGGCTGGCACACAAACGCACACACAGCGAGGGGCACAAATGTTATAGAGATAAATTAACTGCAGCCATTTCCCACATTATATCTCTAAATGTACGAAGGCCGTTGAGCTGAGGTCAATTATATGTTCTTTGTGTTGCGGTGAGCACATTTTAATGATGATTCTGATTTAGCAAAAACACTCATCACCGAATCCCCCGATTAGTGCGCGGTGCATCTGTATCTCTTTCGCCGCTCCGTGACCGGTTGGTTGCTGGACACTAAAGCCCCACAGGGGAGATGTTGACCCTCTTTGAGAGGAGTAACCCCCCTACATCTGTCCGCAATACTACGAGCTCAGCGAAACGCTTGCCACAAGGTAAATGTCTGGCAGAACCACTGCGTATGCAGAACAACCCCTTCCAGTCAGGCTGTAGCACGGTGGTAACAGCCACACAACAGGCAAGAGGGCGGCAGGACCGCATGTTATCTACGGTATGCCAACAATATCTTAACATTGTCCAAAAAAACAAACAAACAAACTGGAAGGGCGTCCGTGTGGCGTAATGGTCTATTCCGTTGCCTACCAACACAGGGCTCGCCGGTTCGAATCCCCGTGTTACCTCCAGCTTGGTCGGGCGTCCCTACAGACACAATTGGCCGTGTCTGCAGGTGGGAAGCCGGATGTGGTTATGTGTCCTGGTCGCTGCACTAGCACCTCCTCTGGTCGGTCGGGGCACCTGTTCGGGGGGGAACTGGGGTGGAATAGCGTGATCCTCCCACGCGCTACGTCCCCCTGGTGAAACTCCTCACTGTCAGGTGAGAAGAAGCGGCTGGCGACTCCACGTGTATCGGAGGTAGTCTGCAGCCCTCCCCGGATCGGCAGAGGGGGTGGAGCAGCGACCGGGAAGAGTGGGGCAATTGGCCAAGTACAATTAGGGGAGAAATCCAAAGTGTAAAAAAAAAAAGTAGAATAACAAACCCAGATAGCATCCGGATGTGGGCCACCTCAGGCAGAGATGCAGCACTGGCGGCCTTCTTCTGGTCCTGACAAAATGGATGTGAGCCTGAAGTGGCCCACTTGTATAATAACAAATATGGCTCAAATATGCCAAATCAAATGTGGGCCTTTTTTGGCAAAGACGCGGTGCTCTCGGCAACATGTAATCTGGATGTGACCCTGAAGTGGCCCGTGTGGTAAATGGTGAATATGGCCCAAATATCACAGAACAAATATGGGCCACCTTTGGCAAATATGTGGCACTGCTATGGCTTGGTTCTGGCCCAGATCTGGCAAACAGGAGCGGACCACTCAAGTGCCGTCATTCCACGTGGTATGTGGGCCGGGTGAAAGTGTCAGGTGTGGTCCGGATCCGGGTCCGGGCCACGGCAATTTTGCTATCTGGGAAGCATTAAGCGAGTTTTCGGATGGGGATTGAACGATATGAATAATGAATATTGCTGCCTGAATATTACAGTTATTATTCAGCAAAATAATCTAATCATGATGCATTTGTGGATCCAGCGTATGCTGGTGATGGACACGGCGAGATAGCAAAAGACACACACACACCAAGGACACCGTTTATAACAACCCCCAGCAGATCAAGATAATCCACCCTAGATATGCTCAAGACCACTCGGACCGATTCTTCAATTTCCCCCCTAAAACGAAACACAGGCAGATTGAATCGTTGGTAATATTTGCACACAAGATGAGTGTTAATTAAAGTGAGGTGAAACTAGGCGGGAAACGCAGAACATCCAGTAGCTTCTACGGGAGGTTCTTACACTGATGAAGATGTTATTGATTGAAGATTGATGTTGGTTTCATTTGATGCGATGCTCCTTTTTTTTCCCCTCCTCCTCCTCGCTGAATAATTCAGTGAAATTATTGCCTAGGTTAGCAGAGGCGGCCTCGCAGATAAACATGGGGGCACTGGGTCAAGATGCAATTTGCTGACAGTCTGAGGGTAATGAAATCTTGTCACTTAAAATGAGCAAAATTGAAATGAATTCAGTTTGTCAGAGCGACGTTATGGGCTGTGATTAGATAGGAGTCAGAGACAAAGGTTTTAGTGCTAATTGGTATTGCTTGAGCGTAAATTACAATGAGATCTATATGTGTGGTTGCGAGATGTCTGAGCTTATTGTGCGAATTTTAGGATTTGCACAGTCACCGCCTCGCTTTCCAGTCAACAACTGAGGCCGTTAACCCGGATGAAAACAGCGCCTCACTGAGGCCTGGATGTCAGGAAACGAAACAAAGGAAGTGTTGGGCCGTGCGGTGTTTCCAGACAGAAATAACTGCTCAACATCCCCTCCCCCCCTTTTCTCCCCAATTGTATCCGGCCAATTACTACCCCACTCTTCCGAGCCGTGCCGGTCTCTGCTCCACCCCCTCTGCCGATCCAGGGAGGGCTACAGACTACCACGTGCCTCCTCCGATACATGTGGAGTCGCCAGCTGCTTCTTTTCACCGGACAGTAAGGAGTTTCACCAGGGGGGACGTAGCGCGTGGGAGAATCATGCTATTCCCCCCAGTTCCCCCTCCCCCCTAAACAGGCGCCCCGACCGACCAGAAGAGGCGCTAGTGCAGCGACCAGGACACGGCTTCCCATCCGCAGACACAGCCAATTGTGTCTGTAGGGACGCCCGACCAAGCCAGAGGTAACATGGGGATTCGAACCAGCGAGCCCTGTGTTGGTAGGCAACAGAATAGACCGCCACACCACCCGGACGCCCCCTGCTCAACAAATTAAAGGAATCGGTCGCTGATAACGAACTCATCTAGGTTGTAGCTGTCACACAGTACAGCCTGTGTCGGATATAATCAATGTGTGGCTGTACAAATAAACATGGTTCACATAATACCAGTTCCCTCGCTGTTATTGGGCTCTTGCCCTTCATCTCTAACCTCCATTTCCTCCTCCAAAGAATCCCTCTTCACTCCCTCCCTCTGATCTTGCAATAACCTCCAATCATTTACTATAAGGCCTCCACAGAGAATTCTGCAGTAGGATGCTGCTGTTTTTTTTCTAAAACAAGGCTTTATAAAACAATAGCACATTAGAAAAAAGGGGGGGGGAAAGAGGAGGTGAAGGACCCAAGTGTTGGCACTGTTCTCCCATACATCACAGCATGGATACAGCACAGGGAAATATGCTGACACCAGGCCTTTATCTACCCTTCTTACCCTCCATGGACACTTCATAAAACAAGTGGTGGGTGTAAATTTAGGGGATGCGGCCATAAACAATAGGCCTCTGGGAAAAGTTTAGAGAGTTCAGCTTTGGATAACAGTTTAGCAAGGAGAACCTGCTGATGATGAATAGGTTTGTTTGTTACCTCTCTTCCCTCTCTGGGGGCCATTGATATGGATCAGGGAAAAAGAATAGGGAAAGGGATACGAGGTAAAAAACCGAACCAGCATCCTTAAACAGAACAATATCACAGCCAACACAGAAGACATACTGATCTGTGGGCCATCTGTAGTGGACTTTCGTTTCTTTTTGTTTTTGTTTATTACAAACATTCTCATTGTGCGGGTTATTTTTTTCTTATACTGTCATATTGCGCCAACTGTCATATTCCGCCAAAACCCTCTTCAGTAAATCATTATTTTAGTGTACATGTTTACTTGGCCAACACCAGCGAAATGATCATGGAAGCCTGAGAAAACAGAAGGAAAAAAAATCCTTGTGCAAATGATCATATCGGCTGCAGTCAAGAATCTATAGCAGAAATATGCTTCTCGATGCACTGATGCATACACACGCGCACACACATTTATATTAATTACATCCAGGCATATATACACATATTTATATTTAAATATATACTATACCCTATGCAAAAAGATGTAGATGCTCACTCCTACATGACCTTTGATTTTAATTGCCCTATGAGCACACACCTAACCAAGCACACTGATAACAAACAAGGCCCCTGGAGACTTGTGCAGTGTGCTGTACATTCAGTTCATGGCAAACCATAACAAATAATGTATCACCATTTCTGCAAAATGAATCATCTTGTGTCTTTGTGTATGTGCATGTGTTAGAGTTAGAAAAAAAAGGAGAGGTGGGGGGATGGAAGAGAGGAAGAGACAGAGAAAGAGAGAGGACCCATGCCTGCAACTGTGCGCTATCTCCTCTCAGTCTACCTCAGGGGAAATTTGGTGTTCCAGATAATGACAGGTCCCTTGTATTTGCTGATACCTCATCACAATTCTGAACTTCGCTGTTGTCATCCACCACCAATGCACACTTTGAATAAGTGAACAAACACTGTGCGTGGGCCACAAACCACCAAAAGCGGTTGCGATGACAATGATGACTATGCGGTGTTTAAGAGAGTGTGTGCATGCACACATTTTTGTGTGTCCAAGTATTCTGTTATAGGCTTTTGAGATGATTGGAGTGAGATAAGAATAGTGTTACTATGTGTTTGGTAGCATACAGTTCAGCACAACAGAGAATGCAGACACATGGACACACATAAGCTAACTCCTTTCCAACTCCTCATTTTTTGACCTTGATAAGGATCCTCTTGACATTTCTTGAGTTATGTGGAAAAAAATGAAAAACTTGTTCCTGCTTGTATGTCTGCACGTGAGCGAAAAGGCCAATTCAGGAGCTGCATACTTGGCTGCAGTGTGGGCAGGGGTGAATGGTGGTGGTAGATGGTGGTTGGGTGTTTGTCCTTGTACCTCCTCTTATATACTCCAGGGATCCGCTGTCCTGTGAAGAGCTGAGGAGTACAGCAGCTGTTTTGTGGGGTGGAGGTTGTTCGTACAGATGGCAAGTCCATGGGAGTCTATAGGAGCTGGTGTTTGGTGATAGCAGCCATGATGCTAGAGATGTTGACTGTTGACCCAGATGATCCTCAAGATTTTACAGATCTACTACCTCTGATGATGCAACTCCAGGGCTTTTAGGTACCTGCTGTATTTTCTGACCCATACAGTAGGGTGGGGAGCACCACTGCTTTGAAGACCAGTATTTTGGTCCTGGCATGGAGGTCATGATTCTCAAAGACTTTTTTTCACCAGTCTTGAGAAGGCTACCCTGGCACAGCTTAGGCTGGATACCCACGACAGGATAATTGATCATTTAGGCTCAATTTGTCCCTCTTGAGAATCAGGGTTGGGGCTGTCCCAATTTGAAGCTACTCAAAACTATCTTCCCAGATGATCCTATAGTGTTAAGTATTTGCAGATTCAGTCTTTAGCCTCCTGCTCTTCTGTTAAGCCAGTCAGTGCTGGCCTGATAATGTCAGATATGTTTTATATTTAAAAACTGGATCCCATAGCATACCAGAGAGAGTGAAGCCAACTGAGAACTCCAAACAACATAGAGAAGGGCAAGAAATTAAAGGAAAAAACAGCTATATAAAATCTCCCTCTCACCCTTTTTCAGGTGGTGGGTTTCTTCCTCAAGCTCGGGTCCTCTACCAGAGGCCTGGCAGTTTGAGGGCTCTGCACAGTATCTTAGCTGTTCTTAGGACTGTACTCTTGTGGACAGAGACCTCAGATGTTGTTCCTGGAATCTGCTGGAGCCACTCTCCCTGTTTGGAGTCACAGCCCCTAGTGCTCCCATTACCACTGGGACTACTGTGGATTTTACCTTCCACATCCAATCTAGTTCTTCTTTCAACCCTTGGTATTTCTCTAGCTTCTCATGTTCTTTCTTCTTTATGCTGCTGTTGCTCAGGATTGATACATCAATCGCTACTGCTGTCTTCTGTTCCTTGTCGACCACTACAATGTCTGGTTGGTTAGCCAGCACCTGCTTGTCAGTCTAGAACTTGAAGTCCCACAGGACCTTAGCTCTGCCATTCTCAACCACTTTTGGCAGTGTCTTCCATTTGGACTTGGGGACTTCCAGTCTGTATTCAGTACAGATGTTCCTGTACACTATCCCAGCCACCTGGTTATGCCTTTCAGTGTACACTTTCCCAGCTAGCATTTTACACCCTGCTACTACATGCTGGACTGTCTCGGGGGTATCTTTGAGCAGCCTGCACCTTGGGTCTTGTCTGGTCTGTTAAACCCCTACATCAAACAATCTGGTGCTGAGTGCCTGTTCTCATGCTGCTACGACCAGAGCCCCTGTGCTGTCCTTCAGTTAAGCCTTTTTTAGCCACTGGCAGGATTTCTTGATATCAGCCATGTCAGCCATGTCCATAGGATGTACCATCTGTCCATGGTACATCCCATGGAGGGGCTTAATCTTCCATGATACCTCATCTTTTTCTTATTTCCCACTCTGTCTTCTGCTGCCTGGGGTTCTCACTCAGTAGTTTGTCCTGGGATGTTTCTTGTTTCATTCTGGATAGTTCCTCCGACAATCACTAACCCTCAGCCCCCATCTTTTCACTTATTGTACAGTCTCAGGCTGCTGGACTTCAGGTGGAACCCTCTGTGCATTGTGAGGAGGTGCCATGTCCTGATATCTGTGGTCTTTACCTCCCCCTTTGGCCAGCTTATTATCCCAGCTGGATATCTAATGACTGGTAGGGCATATGTGTTGATGACTTGGATCTTATGAGCTGATTCCTGAGGACCTGCCTCACTCTCTGGAGGTATTTGGCTGTAGCTTACCTCCTTTTTCCTCCTCATGGTTTCCATTTGCCTGTGAAATACCCAGTTACTTGTAACTGCCCTGTATCTGTTATCCTGCCATCTGGTAATTCAACCCCTTCAGTCCTCACCACCTTTCCTATTTTTCCACCATGCAACCACTCTTGGCATCTGTGGAATGGCATCTGGGGGATATGCTGGACCAAGAAGTCCAATCTACAGTGGCTCCACCTTGCAACTTACAGGACTTGAAGGATCTGCTGCTAATTTTTTGATGCCAGATACCACAGGACACCTTCAGGTGTATTGTAGATTCCATGCCTCAGTGGGTCGGCGCTGTTTTGGTGGCACACAGGGCCAACAGCATATTAGGCAGGTGGTCATAACATGATTACTGTAAGGTAATTACTGAGACATGGCTGTTCTCAGGGGATACTATACCCCTGATTGAGGCTAGGCCCCCTGGTTTTAAATATTTCCATATTCCCCAGGCCCTCTGGGAAAAAAAGGGGGGAGAGGAGCTAGCTATTGTTTATAAGTTAGGTCTTAAGTGCCATCCTGTTACTTTTGGTAATTTTGTCTCCTTTGAGGCTTGTTTTTTAATCACTGGCCCTCTCCCTTTACTCTGCATCTTAATTTATAGGCCCCCTAATTCAGTTAGTTTTATTTCTGAGTTTTCTGACCTTCTATCTATTGTCATGCCAATATATAGTAGTATCTATTGTTGTACCAAAATATCACGGGGCGCTTATTCTTGGTGATTTTAATATTCATGTGTGTTGTCCTTCCCATTCCCCAACTTCACTTTTTTTTTTTTGCTCTTATAGACTCGTTTAACCTCATTCAATCTGTTAAACGGGCCACACATTCCAAAAGTCACATTTTAGACCATGTACTCTCATCTGTTTTCTCTCTTGAGTGTCTTAATCTGGTGGATATGCTTGTAACTGACCACAATGCTATCGTTTTCAAAGTTCCACTACAGTTCGCTATTCCTAGTCACTATCCTAAAACACACACTCGCATTCTCAACGCTGACTCTGCTGTTAAATTCTGTAATGCTTTTAATTCATCATCCTTTAATCCCTCTGTATCCCCCCTCAATCCAGATGCACTGTTAAATTCATTCAGTGATCAGTGCCTATCCATCCTTAACCAAATTGCACCATTTAAAACTAAGAAACAAAAATCAAATAACCTCCCCTGGCTGAATGATCACATCCGTGCTGTTAGATGACACTGTAGAAAATCAGAATGACAATGGAAGGTCAACAAGTCTGAATTAGCATATAACAACCTTAAAAATCAAATGTTTATTTACCAGAAAGCAGTTAAGGATGTGAGATTGGCTCACTTCTGTGAATTGATATCTAGAAATAACACAATCGTAAAGTTCTCTTTAGGGTAATTGATTGTTAGTAATGGTCCATCCACTTGTTTTTCTGAACCTGATGTTGAGCTGTCCAAAAAAAACTCGCTCATTTTGTAAATAAGGTGGAACATTTCAGGTCCCAAATCCAGCCTGGCCCTTGCATTCTTTCCATTACCCATGTTAATTCTGCCTCTTTTACACAGTTCCAACCAATTACAATTTCAGTGTTAGAGAGTAGTCTCCAACATGAATTCCTCCTCCTGCATCTTAGACATCATTCCCACTAAGCTGCTCAAGGACGTATTTTCAACAGTTAGCCCCGTTATTCTGCAAATTCTTAATAATTCTCTGGCCTCTGGTTCTTTTCCAGACAGTTTTGAGCATGCCATTGTTTACCCATTGCTGAAGAAACCTAATTTAGATCTCCAGTCTTTAAGTAACTACAGACCAATCTCCAAATTGTCTTTTTTTTATCTAAAGTACTTGAGAGAGTAATTTAATCTCAGTTGATTTCTTTTATCAACACTAATAGTTTTTAAAAGTTGCCAGTCTGGTTTTAAAGCAATTCATAGTACTGAGACAGCTCTAGTTAAGGTTTCTCATGACCTACTGCTGACTGCAGACAGAGGTGACTGCTCAATTTTAGGTCTTGTAGACTTACGTGATGCCT
Organism: Lampris incognitus; assembly: GCF_029633865.1. Classification (NCBI taxonomy): domain Eukaryota; kingdom Metazoa; phylum Chordata; class Actinopteri; order Lampriformes; family Lampridae; genus Lampris; species Lampris incognitus. Next base: position 13,508,443 of record NC_079214.1, on the reverse strand, counting down.
GTGACACAGACGAGCACAGTATCCTCTTTCATCGCTTAGCGATTTGGGTTGGCATCAAGGGCTCAGCGCTTAGTTTATTATGCTCTTACCTCACCAACAGAACTTTTTTCTGCTGCTCTGGGTAGCTCTACTCCTTCAGTGTCTCAGTTGAGTTGTGGTGTCCCTCGTGGCTCAGTTCTTGGCCCCCTTCTGTTTTCTATATACATGCTGCCCCTTGGCCAGGTCATTCAGAATCACAATGTGTTTCACCATTTTTATGCTGACAACACTCAGTTATACACGTCACTAAAACCCACAGATCCTAACACCCTAGCAAATCATACAACTTGTGTCTCTGACATTGAATCCTAGATATCCAAAAATTTTCTTAAATTTAATGATGATAAATCTGAGGTCATTCTGTTCGGTCCCCTAAATTCCATCAGCCCTTTTGGTACTAATCTTGGTGGCCTGTCAGGTATTCTTAAGCAGGCTGCTAGGAATCTTCGGGTAATATTCGATGCTAACCTCGATTTTGTTAATCAAATCAAACATGTTGTTCAGTCACCCTTTCTCCAGCTCAAGGTTATCTCCAAAATTAGGTAATTTTTATCAATTGCTGATCTGCAAAAAGTTATACATGCTTTTATCTATTCTTGGCTTGACTATTGCAATGCACTTCACTCGGATATCAGCAAGGGCTCCCCTCCACCATCTGCAGTTGGTACAAAACACCGCTGCTCGGCACATTACCAGGACAAAGAGGCATGACCATATCACTCCTGTGCTTGCCTCCCTACACTGGCTCCCCGTTATATTTCATATGGATTTTAGAATTTTATTGCTCCCTTTTAAGGCCTTAAACGGTCTTGCTTCTACATACTTTTGTAGAAGTATAGTGTGGACCTGGTATACTGGTCCACACTATGGAACTCTCTTGCTTTTGAACTAAGACAAACCAAGTCTCTAGCTTCTTTTTAATCTCGTCTTAAAACCGTTTTGTGGAAGCTTTTACAAATGTTTGATATTTGTATTTAACAATACTGTTTTTAGTTTTACTCTTACTTATTTGGTATTAATGTTATTTTTGCCTTGTCTGGTTTTATTTCTTTGTACAGCAATTTGCATCATTGTTTTAGAAAAGTGCTTTATAAATAAAGTTATTAATGTTTTGGCTCATCAGTTTATCTATATAAGTAGGATTCTTATCTTTGAAAACCTGTTACTGACAATATATAAGACACGTCTACTTCAGTGAGATAAACATACTAGTGATGCACTCTTCTGTGATCATATTTGTAATGAGCAGTATTACAAGGCAAGGTGAGTGGAGGTGGATGTTGAGTATTCATCACTACTACAGACTAACATTCTGTGCCTTTAATGAACCACACCAAGATCAGTGAGGGATCAGAAAATATGCCACACTGAAGTGAACCAGCTTGAAGCCCACTGAGTGTCACAAGACACAAGCCTTAACATATCAACTGTTTAGCTACTGTTGCGGTCGGTGTCATGCATCAGGAAATACAAAATGACTGCTTGCAGGAGACAGGTGACTGGCTGAACGCTATTGGCAGTAAATTCAAGAAAATAGAAATCATGATACATTTTGTTGAGGATTTCAGAGGGTACACACTGTCTCTCTCTAAGGTACAATCTTTTCACATAAATCTAAGAACTGGAGTGGAAATAAACTTCAGATGCTTGTCCTTATGATGGATGAGGGCTCTGACATGGAAAGGGCACACTTCACTGTTGTTCCACTGACTGCTGTTTTGAAACGCATATCTGTTGTGAAAGAGCAAGTGGGCCTCTACCTTCATGAAACTCAGGAGTAGATTTGGAATTTGTCATCGAGGCAACTGTCACAGAGCACACTGCAAAAGAAAAAGTCCCATGCTTTTCAGAATTGCACCACATGGCTAAAATCAACTGTTGTTCTGTGTTAAGATTAAGTGAAAGCCTATGCGTCAAGGAAGGATGGCAATTGGATTACAGAAACCACAGCTGTGCACTCTACAGTTTGTAGAATGATAATTGTTTTGTTTTGTTTTTTCCCCAGTAACTCAAAAAGGAAACATTGCAAGGGATTTAAGAGTTAAAAGCCTAGAAGACACAGTCTCTTGAAGATTCAGGGAGCCTGTATTCGGGTTTCCATCCAAATGTGTCACAGATTTCAACAGAATTTTCAGAAAATCAGCAAAAGAAAATGCGAATTTATTCGCGTTTCCATCCACTATTGTTACACAAATATTGCAGTTGGTTTATCGAGATAAGCAGTAGGTGGCGCTAATTATCCAGTCAGGTGGCAGTACAGGTAGCCCCTGGGTTACGAAGGCCCGATTTACGAACCGACCTCCGTAAAACCCTTGATTTTTTTATTTTTAAATCTAGTTACACACAATGGTTCGTACTAACAAACGGACGGACTACTTTGTGCGCCGTGCGACGCTCAAAACACTGCGTTTTAGGCGGTTCGTCGGCCCGAGGGAGAACAACGCTACGCCATTGTCGCCATTTTAAGTCGGATCGGGTAAACGTTGTGTTTTCACTTACATTTTTCTTGCGTTTACCCTCGTAATCGTGGCTTCAAATCGTAAATCTGTTACAAGGGATGGTGATGCATCGGAAGAAAAGGAAAACGATCACGATTGAAACGAAAGTGGGAATAATAAAGCGTTCAGAGAGAGGTGAAACGCTCTTATCGTTTTTTCACTTACTCCTGTGAGGCGAGCCTCGAGCGGGCTCTCGTTTCTGGCGCCAAACGGCCGGCCTCCGCCGGTCGCGGACCGCTCCAGCAACAGTGGCAGGTGGGCAGTGTGAAACGTAAGAAATTGTTCTTTCATCAAAGGTTGAATCAGGTCATCCGGATACAAAGTTGTACGTTGATTGTCTTGCCTGGATTATTGAGCATGCGTAAAGACATGTTTCGGTTACACTATTTTAGGGGGTCGGAAATTACGTAGTAATAAGGTGGTAATTATCACGTAATTTCTTAGAAATAAGGTTAAAATGACCTTGTAATTTGGGTTAGGGTTAGCTGTAAAGTAAAAAAACTACCACCTTATTACTAGGAAGTTACACGGTCATTTCAACCTTATTTCTAAGAAATTACATGATAATTACCACCTTATTACTAGGAAATTACTAGGTAATTTCCGACCCCCTAAAATAAAGTGTTACCCATGTTTCTTTAATGTTGTTTATACCTATACACACATGATCTCGCTCAATTATAAATACTTTACTGTATTATTATGTTCATGATGTTTTAGGTAAAGTATTGTAGCGTATTCAGGTTCACCGGGCGGGTATATAAGTGTTAGTTGTACATAGTTGGGGGGGGTGTTTTGCTGTTCTGGGGGAGGGGGGGGTCAAGGTTAGTGGGTCGGGTCTTTGGAGAGAGAGAGAGACGACCTGTGAGTCAGGTTTAATGGCAATGTGGCTGTGGTCAACGACAGCCATGAATAAAGCAACGTTCAGTTGTACGTCTAGAAGGGCGTTTTTTTTTAATGACGCTACAATAGACAAACATTTGACTAATTGATGTTTTTTTTATATACCTATACACTCTGTCTCTCTCTCTCTCTCTCTCTCAGTTATGAATACTGTAGTTATGCTTATTACTCCATTATTATGTCTATGGTTTAGGTAAAATATATACTAAGACAAACAATTGACTAATTGACGCTAGATGTGAACTGTACGCAACTGTCCCGACTTACATACAAAACGGAACTCGTTCGTAACCCGGGACAACCTGCATACCACCGCAGAAGGAGGCGCAGCAACGAGATGTAATTAAAAGAGCACCGGTAAAACGTCAAATGAAGGTAAACATGATGGAAAGCTTGGTGATGGAGAGCACACTGGACAATGAGAATGGAGAGTTTTGAACTACTAATATTACAGCTACTCACAGGAAGTTGAATCGGTTCATCTGGACACAACGCTTATTGAGAGAGACGTTTCATAACTTATCTAAGTGACTTCTTTAGTCTCAGCTGACTGCAGGTATCCCCCACCCTTACAGTGCAAACAATACAGTGGCATAATGACTGAAACCAATGATCAGTTTCATATGCAAATTACTGTGCTCATCAACTAAAGTTACAATAGCCATGTGTACTATTCACAGAGAATAAGGGAATATTTGCCATGGCCATTGTAACTCTAGTTACAATAATTTGGATATGAAACCGATCATTGGTTTCGGTCGTTATGCCACTATTGTTTATAAGGGTGGGGATACCTGCAGTCAGTTGAGACAGCGGGGTCACTTTGATGAGTGATGAAACGTTTCTCTCAATAAACGTTGTGTCCAGATGAACTGATTCAAGTTTGTGATTTCCTTACCTGGATTATTGAGCATGCATAAAGACATGTTATAGCTATGTGCTCTTGGAAGAGTTTTGGCATTTATGTTTGTTTCTTGTATTAATTCAAGGAACGTTGCAGTCTCCTCATCAGCCCGCACATGCGTGATGTTTTCATCTGCCGCCATTTTTCGTCTCTCCAGTGGAATGGAAGTGTCACGCCGGGGGCGGGAATGGAGGACCCAAGTGCACGACTCAGACGGACTGGGCTAGAACAACAACTTACAGCCAGCAGAGAAGGCTCGGAACAGGACGTGGCGCATCCGGCAACCAAGATATGTTCCTGTGAGTGTCTCCGATCCGCCAAGGACCCCGGGCAACCAGGGGGAATATATACATAGGGGAGCCAATCAGGGAGATTGGGCGCAGGACAGGGTAAGAACAGAACAGCCAATCGGAGAAAGGGAAACAGGTGCGTGAAGCAGGGGCAGTCAGGGTCACACAGGCACATGGAGCGCAGGTGACCCGAAACACCAATCAGGGGATGGGGGACAGGCGAGCCCCGATGACCCAGATCACACGACCATGACGGGAAGCTTGAGTGAAATTTAAGTCATGTGATTTCTGTACGTCATCGTTTATTCGCTGAATCGGTTTCCACTGCACTTAGCTGCATTTACCTCTTATCCATACACCAATTGTTCCACCTCACCCAGATGTAAATGTTTTTTTTGCAATATTTCGATACTCACTGCGTTTTTGGCATTTCCACTCGGGCTTCTTATGCGCATAAAAACGGATGGCAACGCAATTATTGTGAGGCTCTACGTGTAGATTTGCTTGTTCTTTTAATGATGTCCTTAGCTGGCAAAGACTCCCGGGTAGAATCTATGCAATAGAAAACCTGGACCATACTAGACCTTGTGCAGCTGAATTAGTATTCTGGTTTAGTACAGCTGCACACTGTGCAGCTCATGTCTGCTACACATTAACACATAAAATCTGTCTCTGTATCAAATTTGTCACCTGCAGCTTGGAGAGAAAAAAAAACTTAACGGTATGGAAAGTGACACCACCGGAGACAGGATCAAAAGCGTGGTTGTAATACTGCAGTTAACTTGTGTGTCACTGTCTCGTAGTCTCAGTCAAGTGTGCACGTGCAGGCTTGCCCACAGAAATGGCTGGGCCCCTGAAAAGGTCCAATGATTGCATACACCCCCCCCCCAATCAGCTTTCCTCATATGAATGCATGTGCATGCTCTCTGTCTCCCCTACTAAACACATGTAAACTGAGAGAGACTCGGTCAGTAACGGCGGCAACATAGGTGTTGGCACACACACACACATACCATAGAAGAACTCATTGACCCACTTAAACACACCAAGGTCAACAAAGCTCTGCTACACTTATGCCACACATTTCTTGGTAGAAAATACAATTGCTTACCTTATGGCGTCGCCGTCGTCTCTCGACGAGCCATCGCCCTTGTCTTACTGGATGTAAATTCCTGCATAACGTCTTTAACGTGCCGTTTGTTTAGCCACTTCACACTCAATGGAAACTACTGTCATCATCATGGCTTATATGTAGGATAAACGTGATTATCGCTGGGCTCCGTTGGCGCCCCCTAGCGGCCGGGCCTCCGAAAACTTGCCCTTCCCGATGGGTGCCCCCGTGCACATGCAGTCAAGCGAACACTCTCGCATGTGGGCACATACCCACGCGCTGACACTCTTAAATACACACACACAAACATACGCGAATACACGTCATGCAAAGGATCATCTTTCTTTTGAGCTCTGTTATTTCTTTCTGCAGTCAAAACGCTTCGCCCCTTCACACAAACAATTTACACCTTCGCTCCCCGAGACCTTTTCATTAAGAGCCATCCATTCGGAGGCGATTCTACGCGTGCATGTCAACAAAGCTGCCATGACACGCCAGATTTGTCAAACTAATGGAAACAGCATCCGATGAAGGTCAACGGTGTCACTCGGTGATGAACATTTGTGGGTGGGTGGGGGGGGCACTATGGGAGGCTGTCAGGTGACTACATTAAACAGAGACTCAGGTTGGTGGGGAGACGCGGATGTAATAAAGAATGAGTGAGAGAGACAAGCGGACGTCCAAGCGTGAATGATGCATGAATGCTGCTGAGATCATGAAAAGCGGCTCAACTGTGAAGACAGAGGAGACGAGGAAGAGGAGCCACATTGTTAGAGATCACTGTTGGAAGAGTCACAATGCTGTTAATCAATGCAACTGGTACCAGTGTGTGTGTCTGTGTGTGTCTGTGTGTGTGTGTGTGCAATATACACACGTTTTATGTTTATATATATATACAGTACATAAATAATTTACTTGAATCACTGAATTATATATATATAAATTTAAATATACTCCTGACAAAACAGCTGAGCGATAAGAGGGAGCCAAATCTCTGGAAATTTGGATGGATGTCTCATTTCGGGCCATGTGCTAGATGGTGGGGACGGACAGAAGGGAAGGGTGGCCGGTGGTCAGGACCCTGGCAAGGATTCATAATGACCCCAAGCCAGATTACCACCCATCTGTGCAGCGCTGTGTAGATATCTACAGGCTGCTCCAGTGGCGTGAGGAGGAGACATGTGGGATGGAAGACTGAAATGACCTTTGAGTGAATGAGTGAAGAGAACAAGCTCATAGGACAGGGACGAAGAGAAAGGGCGAGAGAGAGAGAGAGAGAGAGAGAGAGTGACTGACAATGACGGATGGAGACCCTCACAATCTGGAGGAAACGGAAGGAGCATGACTTACACCCAGCCATGTCCTACAGTATATCACTTATGCCTGCCCAGTACAGCCCAAGGCTTGGAGAAAGAGAAAAGGTGAAGGAGTCTGTCAGTTCCATCTTCTCACAGGTGCTTGGAGACAAGTCATTTGTCAAAGTTTGTCATTGGCTCTGAGGTTATCTTGCCTCTCTGATAGAAGATGATAGGAGCAGCGTCAGAGTTGTGTGTGTGTGTGTGTGTGTGTGTGTGTGTGTGTGTGTGTGTGTGTATGACGGGTAGGTGTATTGAAGAGGGGGGATTTTCATTTGCTCTTTATATATAAAACATCCATCACCCATCAGACATGTAGGTGTCACCTAACCAGGCAAATCTAATGGTGTGATCTCGAGGAAGTGAGGAGGGGGGGGGGGGGATCGATTTGGAAAAGTTGTGGGTGAAGTTTATCCAACGCTCATGGCTTTGCAAGTGCCAGAGGCCACTATCAATCATTAAATGGAAGAAGAAGAAAAAAACGGGGGGCTCGAAAAATCAGTTATAAAGCAATCAAACTTGGTTTTAATGCGACCCGGTGGGAGAGCACCAAGTGATGTAGGTGTGCTTCACTTTAACTGGGCACTGCAAAAATCAAAAAATATGAATATGAAAATCAGTGTAAATATCAGCTGCGTGGCTTCAAGATCTAACCGTGGATTATTATTATTATTATTTTATTTTTTTTGGCCGCATAAATTATCTTTATAACACACTGCTGTTGCAGCCCAGGACGTGGCATGCTGTTGTGGGCCAAGGCACGCAATCGTTTTTAATCCTGTGAAACTTGCAGGGTCATTTTAATGTTCAAGCACGCTTCAGATCATGGATAATAAACGAGTATTTAATGCATGATGAGTCAGACACATCAATCACGCCTCCAAGTGTGGAAATAAATATCCATATGGATTTTTTTTTTTTTTTGCTGCGCTAGCTCTGACTGGGTGAGGCTGAGTGAAAAGAATATTATTCGAAATTCCGATGACGTCACAACATCCGCACATATCTTTTTAATCGTGGGCTTTGGAGGGGCGGCTTCGTTGGATTGAGACCAGGAAATCTGCACTGGCCAACGGCAAGTGTTAGTGTAAAACAGTGAGCTGTCCCTCGAAACCACTAGCATGGCTCTCTGCGGACGCGGGACCTCAGAAAGGTCTCTTCCAACCATGCTCTCTATTCGGGAGCGATGTGCCCTGGCATGGTTAGCAACACTGAAGCTGTCCAAACACATCATGTGGACGCGCCTTCATCTCTGTGATACAGCATGACTATGGGAGGCATCTGACATCGCCTCAGCACTCACACAACATGTCACGCGACAGCCTGCATGGCCACAACCCAAATCTGCGAGGACCCTGGTTTTACAGAGCGGCGTTTACTCGCCACGTGCATCGGGTACATGATAGGACATCATCGGCCCGCAATGCTAGATCTGCCGCCACAAACAGAGGAGGGGTTCGACCAAGAGTCCGCGGGTTCCAGCAGTTTGGGCTTACTGCTTGCACACTGTGGTGTTCCCAACGCAGAATATTAACCAGTGCGGGTTGGTTGGTTATGAATGTGCACATTCAAATGTGATTGGTGCTGAATGAGGTGGAGGTCAGCTATTGGTTGTTCCTGAAGAGTCTATAAGGCAGAATCGCCACCAGCGCGTCCTCTTGGTACGCCGCTCTACTCGGGATAGCTAGGTTGTTACAGTGTAATAATAGATATACTACGTCACTGTCTTAAGTCTGCCGTGTGCACTTTCCAGTTATCTACTTAAAGAGTTTTTAGAACAGTATTAGTGTGTCATACATCACACACACAGCTGTAATAAAAAGGACACTTCGAACACTTCTTGTATTATTGACAGCGTTAGCAAAACTAGGGTTACCTTATGAAAGTTATGGAAATTGAAATAATAGAGAGGATATCGCCACAGACGTTTGCAACATTAACCGAAAAGAGTTACTCATTAGGGTTAAATAAATAAATAAATAAATAAAAATCTCACTTTTATCCAACGTGGCACAGCGCCTGAGCGCAGGCGTGCCTTCGCTCCCCAAAATAAGACATTAAAAAAACAAACTAGGGTAACCTTGAATTAGCTGGGGCAGCCTCTCTGGCACAGGCTCAGCCCGCATCGAAGTCTAAAATTACTGCTATGGGGCCAGTGAGGGCCCGTGTTTCGGGAATAGAGGAACGAGCAGCGTTTCGCTTTGCCAGTGAGTTGGAGAAGAAAGAGCCAGAGACGGATTAGTCAAAGATGGCGTGTGATTTCACAGTCGGGGGTCTTAACTCTCTCCCCTCCCTACTAATTCTGTGTATATGTACAGGATCGCCGGTTCGAATCCCCGTGTTACCTCCGGCTTGGTCGGGCGTCCCTACCGACAATTGGCCGTGTCTGCGGGTTTAAAGCCAGATGCGGGTATGTGTCCTGGTCGCTGCAGTAGCGCCCCCTCTGGTAGGTCGGGACGCCTGTTCCGGGGGGCGGGGGGGTGGCGTGATCCTCCCTCGACGTCCCCCTGGCGAAACTCCTAACTGTCAGAGGAAAAGAGGCGGCTGTGGTGACTCTACATGTATGGGAGGAGGCATGTGGTAGTCTGCAGCCCTCCCCGGATCAGCAGAGGGGGTGGAGCAGCGATCGGGGCGGCTCGGAAGAGTGGGGTAATTGGCCGGATACAATTAGGGAGGGGAAAAGAACCACCCACTGGAGGTGGATATTGCAGAATAAACTGAAATATGATGCGTCATCATAGAGGAATAAACATCCATTACACTGCTTTGATTTCAGACAAATTAAGATGTTGTCTGGAGGTCAGAAAATAATGTCAGAATGAAACCTGACCTCTAGTTAGTTCTCTGGCACGCAAAACCACTTAATATTAAATAATGATGTCTTGATTTGAATTAGATGGGTATTTAAAGATTAAACCTCGAGTGTGATTTATTGTTCAAGTGTTACTGCAATCCTCGAGGCTACAAAAAGCCCTCAACTCTAAGTGAAACAGACTTTTGAGAATTATTTCTTCGGCTCACCGGCTGAAAGGAAGCATACCAGCATGCATATTTATATGTTTTTCCAAAAGTTAATGTCCTTAAGGGAAGACGGAGGAGTTGAAACTGAGATAGCTTTGGCAAGATTTCAATGCACCCTTTGGCAGCGTTGCCCAGTGCCATGACCGGTGCCATGACCGGTGCCATTTACCACAGCTCCTCCACACCCACGCTGGTTTGTAACGCCTCGTCACGGATTACCCCCGACGTGGCTGTAGTCTTCAGCCGTGGTGTGGACTTTCAGATCAAACCAAACCAAATAAAGGGTCTTTATCTCGAACATTCAAATAGAAGAAAAAAGTGACCGAGCATGAATAAAACAAAAAAAAATTATATAAAAATAAAACCAAAAGAATTCAGCACAAAGAATACGATACTCAATAGAGAATCCAGCAAATATTACATGCTCTGAAAGCAGCAGGAGGAAGTTACTACTTATAACTTCCTGCCCCCTCTCTAATGCTCAGTTAATTAACCTAAATAACAAACTTAGTTTTTCCACACATCAGAGTATGTCATTCTCAATATCTATCTCAGAATGACTCAATAAAAAAACAATAAAAACAAAAAATAACAATTTCCAAAAACGACTTTGCTTAGCATCTATGTGTATATTATATGCATTATAATATATTTTTTCAATCAACAGATGTGAATTTACTTTATTCGACCCAAGGTGATTTAAAGAAGTGTTTCTCAACCCAGTCCTCAAGGACCCCCTATCCTGCAGATTTTCATTGTAACCCTGCATAGGCAGCCCTGCTTGTACTTACTCGACCAATCATCTCGCAGCACTTAATTATGCAAGGTGTGCAACGTCTGACAAAATTCCTTGCTGATTGGTTGAATAACTACAAACAGGTACCTATTCAGGCCGCATTCGATGCATATATTAGCAGAGGTGGACAGCCCGGCTTCAGAAAGTCCCACCACGCATTTGTTCTAGCCGTTCACTTAACAAGGTGATTTCACGGTGATTACCTGGCTGAAGAGTTGTGCTAATTAAATTCAGCTGGTGTAGTGCACGGGTGGAACAAATACGTGGCAGGACTTTGACTTTCTGAAGCCGGGTTGTCCCCCTCTGTTCATCAGTCACTGGGTTTTGTCTGACACGTCTGTAGCTTCCAGCTTCCGGCAGGTTTTCCAGTGTTTTCCGTAGTGCCATGGCCCGCTGTAGAGACCCCGCTTACTTCCACGGTCCAGTGACACGGTGCTGACGTCGCTGTGTGGTGGAAGAGCTACTGCTGAGAAATGGAGAGTTCAGTTTTGATTCTGACTCTCCATCAACGGGGAGTGTATTTTGTGTCTCTTGGCAAGGCACAGCAGCCTTATTTACAGCAATGCACTCGGCTGTTGTACCTGAAATCATTTGGGCAGCAAAACGAACTTGGCGTGTCTCCACTGAAAACCTTCTGAATGACTCTGATGATTTTTCAGAAGAATCTAGCCCATACTTGTATGAACTACAATACATCCATCCACCCAATCATCCACCCATCCATCCATCATCCAAGCCGCTTAGCCAAATTGGGGTATGAATTGGGATGCTGGAACCTATCCCAGTAGTCATTGGGCGGCAGGCGGGGAGACACCCTGGACAGGCTGCCAGGCCATCACAGGGTCACACACACATTCAGACCTAGGGACAATTTAGTACGGCCGAGTCACCTGATGTCTGTGGACTGTGGGAGGAAACCGGAGCCCCCGGAGGAAACCCACACAGACACGGGGAGAACATGCAAACTCCACACAGAGGACGACCCCCAAGGTTGGACTACCCCGAGGCTTGAACCCAGACCCTTCTTGCTGTGAGGCAACTGCGCTAACCACTGCGCCACCGTGTCGCCCATCATTGAAAACCTTCTGAATGAATTTGATGATTTTTTCCAGAAGAATCCAGCCCATACTTGAATGAACTACAATACAGCACCAAAGAAATCCAACCGAGAGAGTTGGCGGCTGTCGCTGTGGCGTCCATACAGACAGCCACGGGGGGCCGCTAAGAGCCTTCAGTGTATAAACTGTCCTGTAATGCAAGAGAAAATGAATCCCTGTGTTTCCATCAGTTTTGTCATTAGATAAATAATCAGTAACGATGAACGGGAGCAAGCCATGGGTAAGGAATATTTTGTTTATTCAAGTTGTACGCTACTTCGTTTTTCGAGAGATTGTGCGGGCGTATTAGAAACATTACGGCTGTAGCAGCATGTCAAGAGGTCTGGTACATTCACCAACTGTGGGACAGGCTCTCCGACCAGAGAAAGACCATTTTCTCTGTAAATATGAATTACCCAAAAGCGATTCAAATTTTAATAGACAATATAGACCATGAGTACTTCCTGGATGTGCCCATTACAAACAGCAAAATTTCCCATTAATTGATCTATAGAATTCCACTTAACGACTCTGTAATCCGCAATGTCATATCCTGGGCCCCAATATTCATTCCAGTCCCAAACCTAGAGATTAGTAGGCTGCTCATCACTGGTCTGTATTCATTGGCCTCATTGTAATGCTGCTGGTCACAGAGTGATGGACACACAACTGACACCCTTATCTATCACCTAGTCAATATAAATGCTAAATGCTAAATTATATATTTATCACTCAAAGTGCAGGTTGGCGAGTTGAAATACGATCAATAAGAACAAAAATGTTGGCATGGAAAAAACAGCCATATTTCAAGCCCTTGACACAAGGACATGGCAGCAGGCAACATTTGACCTTGCGGTGCTTTACAAGCTCCCATACGCTGCAGCACAACTTTCAGGCGAACACAGCGATGTCTCAACCTGTCCTTCACTGCAGCGCCGCTAACTGAAGGCTAAACAAGCTTAACGTACTGTAATCCACAACCTTCGACCTTTGCGTAACTGTTTTTAGCACTACTGGTAGGACCGAATATCAAGACATAAATGAATAGAGATGGTAGAGGGGGTATCTAGCACAAAATGATGTCCGTCTGGAAGGTCGCAGGGCCAATGAGCATGGCTGGCCCTTTGCCAGCCATGTAATTAATTAACAGTGACAAGAGATAATACCCTGTAGAAGTTCAAAGACACCAGCACATGTTACAGCAATTTGTTAACCACAGAGAGACACAACAAGAGTGAAGATTATTCAGGATGAGGGTATATACAACTACTCATTGTTTCTGAGACTGTCAACTAGGTTTTTCCTCATCCTTTTTCCCCCAACAGTGCAATAACTCATGTCAGAGAAGAGGTGATATTGGGCTGTCACAGTGGCTTCAATAAGATCACAGCTCCCTGAAGCTGTCTACAGTCTGTCTAAATTACAGTCAGAGCAGTCTCATACACCTTGCCTCTGCTGTTATCACCTTTTATTAACAGGCCTCCTCTTTGGCTTTTTTTCTCTTCTATTAAATTTTTTTTTTATTATTATTCATAATGGGTTAGTTAACGTGGTGGTCACAAATCTAAATTCATAAACTTGTCCAGCAATGCTTTTGTATTTATCAGTATTGAAGTATAACATGCATGGTCAGGATTCTCCCAAACTCACTTGTAAATTGGCCGGACACCTTTGTCATAAATACCCAGTCTGAGTGCATCTAAAAATATATCTTGATGTAAGAAGTTGCTCTTTTTATCAACACTATAATCCTCATCAGTAAGAAAATTTGAGACATGAATACATTTTTCTGCACCCCAGCCACTATTCTCTCTTAGCCTCTCCCTCGTATTCTACCACTTGGTATTGTCCATGTGGTTTCGTTCGAGGTAGTATTTCCTAGAAACGCCATCGACAGAGATGCAAGTTAAAACGTCCTCTCTCACCTTTACCCTTGCTCCAACAAATCAGTCTTTTGATCAAAGATGTCGGGTGTTTCTGATTCAGACCAGCTAACTTCGACGCTGTTGAACCGCTGCAAAAGAATCTATTTTAAAACGTCAACGTCAAGTGTCCAACTAGGATGTGACGTAACATCAACTACTCAAGCGAAAACGGGAATTCAATAGTAGTGTAACCGGTTATTTTTTTGCCCGGTGCGGGATTCGATACGAGGTGTACTGCACCACAAGGCGACATCATTAACCGCTCGGCTAAAGGGTCAGACCCTTTTCTTGAGTTAGTCTTTATGTGGCTTTCCATGAACCTGCTAAATGCGCAATTTGAAATTGCGAAAAAAAGAGTAATGGACGTGAATTTCGGGGGGGGGGGGGGCTCAAATATTTCAAAAACTATACGCTCACATGACTACTAATAAGACACGTTAGTCCCTAGCTAACGAGTCTGACCCTTTAGCCGAGCGGTTAGTGATGTCGCTTTGTGGTGCAGTACACCCCGTATCGAATCCCGCACCGGGCAAGAAAATAACCGGTTACATTGCTGGCAGCGGTTGGATCCGGACGTGTGCAGATCCTCAGAAGTCTCTTCGGAGCGCGGGAAGAACAAAGCGCGAGGGCGCGCTTCCGGGGAGGGTGACAACTGTAAACTACTAATAAGACACGTTAGCCCTTAGTTAACGAGTCTGACCCTTTAGCCGAGCGGTTAGTGATGTCGCCTTGTGGTGCAGTACACCCCGTATCGAATCCCGCACCGGGCAAGATAAATAACCGGTTACAGAACGAATGAATGAATGAAATGGAAACATTTCTCGCATTTAAATCACGGCAGCCAGTTTAAGACCAGCGGTTAGCTATATGCTTCTTGGCTGGAACTGGCTCCCTCGTACATAAGGCAGGACCTGTGTAAAATAATTAAGGACAATGACCTCGCCTAAATCCCAGATACGTGGCCACTTCCGGGGTTTGCCTTTCCACCGTCGCGTGCATCAAATGCCCTCGTCGCTTTTGATTAAACACTACCACAGCTAATTGCGACGCATGCAAACTAAATCACCCTGCTAACACTTACTAGCTCTTGGAGATCCGTCGCCATATCGCAAGAGGAGAAACCCCGGCTTAAGTCGCATAGCATCACTCGATGGAAACACCGACCATCCGCAATTGTATTTTGACGACTTTTTTTTTTAAATTGCTTCTGTTTTGCACAAAACTGCAATGGAAACCCACCTATTGGTGAAACGAACCTGGGAGAGTTCGCCATATTTGAAAACCTGTTGGTCAAATTAGATTGACTGAACGGTCATCCAGCCAATCAAAGCAATTTGACCAACCCACAAGGCATCGTGTCATCAATTTATGTGCGTGTATTCAGAATCGGGGTTTCTGTCACTGGACGCTGAACAGATTAGGGAATAACAGATCAGAGGTGTGAAACGAATATTTAACTAGTTAGTAATGTATGATTTTCTTTTGTAACTTTGTCTTGTTACTTGATGTGTCAGCTAACATTAGTCATTGAACATAACATGAAGTAGGCCATCCTAGTCATTGTGCTACAGTCATTCCAAATGTAAGCCAGGTGGCAAACAAATGTAATGCAAGCTAACAGTAGCTGATATTATTTAGCTAGATGACAGTTTCACACAGCTAGATAGCAATTTAAAGTTTGAATGCCCGACTGTTTTGAGGACATCTCTTGTATCCTCTGTTTACAATGTCTGTTGTCTCAGTAAGAGGCTAATTCGTAGGCTAGCAGTCTCTAGCAGACCACTGTTGGCTAGCTTGACAGTATGTGCTAGCGTTAGTTTGCTAGCGACATCCAATGAGCTTGGCATTGTTCAACGTTCTCATTGTTCTGTTTCTTATGCAAGATACAAAGAAATGCACAAAAGGAAAAGGAAGAAGATTCACTCCTTTTCCAAGTCAAGTAGTCATGTAAGTGGAATTATAGTGACATGGGCTTGCTAGGTCTTTGCTTTGGAAAGAAACGGAACGCTAGCTTGCAATGTATGAATGCAATCATTCAATTTTATAGCTCCTGTATTAATGCTATGTAGGTGTTTATTTACGTAACTTGTTTGCATGAGCTTAATCTTTTTAAAGAAAATGAAGCTTTTTTTTCTACAGCATCTCCATCCCTATTACTGCTGTATTCTGCTTGTTTTAGGATAGGTAATCGTAGGAGGCATCAACCTCAATGAGAGGATGAAGTTAACATTGCACAGGTGAGCAGTCAAATGAAATTAGCATGTTTGTGGTACAGGCATTCAGCAGGGGGCAGAAAAGATGGGAGATGCTCAGGAATGTAACTCATTAACAACGAACTCATTAACAATGAGTTCCATTATGTCAATGAATGGTTTATATATACCCATATATATATAATAAATGTAATGATTATTATATGTAGGATGTTTATGGGGAAATAGGGTCCAGGAGTTAAGCGGACAAAGGAGAGCTACAATGTATGTTTTGAACTCAATATTATTTGCGTTATTGCATTATTTGCATATGGCGGTAAAGAAAATGTAGAAATGCATGGCATTCGTTTTGATGTGGTATGTTGTGGAGACGGTGGCACAGTGGTCAGCGCGGTTGCCTCACAGCAAGAAGGTCATGGGTTCAAGCCCCGAGGTAGTCCAACCTTGGTGGGTCATCCCGGGTCGTTCTCTGTGTGGAGTTTGCATGTTCTCCCCGTGTCTGCGTGGGTTTCCTCCGGGGCCTCCGGTTTCCTCCCGCAGTTCAAAGACATGTAAGTCAGGTGAATTGGCGATACTAAATTGTTCCTAGGAATAAATGTGTGTGTGTGTGTGTGTGTGTGTGTGTGTGTGTGTGTGTGTGTGTGTGTGTGTGTGTGTGTGTGTGTGTGTGTGTGTGTGTGTGTGTGTGTGTGTGAGCCCTGTGATGGCCTGGCGGCCTGTCCAGGGTGTCTCCCCGCCTGCCGCCCAATGACTGCTGGAATAGGCTCCAGCATCCCCGCGACCCTGAGAGCAGGATAAGCAGTTAAGACAATGGATGGGTGGATGTTGTGGAGACTGGAATGGGGGCCGAAGGCGAGGGGTTGCAGTGCTCATGTCCCACCCCTAGAACGGCCACACTAAAATTGCTGTTCCACCACTTTAAAAACTTAACTGACACAATTTGTCCTTTTTCAGACGTTTTGCTTTTTATTGTGTTGCACAGTTTCCAAATGCAACTATTGGCGTGCGTGCTCATCCCTGCAACTGCAGCTACATAAACTATGCAACCAAAATATTTTTGGGATGAGTTTTTGGCATGAATTATTGTATTGCTCTTGCTGAGTGTGCCAAGGGCATACCTGTTTACTATTTCACAATCTATTGGTGATTGTGTTATTGCAATGCCTTATCCATTATTATTTCCCTTTTGTATTTTATTCTTCGTGTGTTCTGGAAACAAACACATATACTTTTTTTTTTGCCGTTTGGCTGCAGTTAAAGTTGTGCATGGTAATATAGTTTCCTGGCATGTTTTATCTATCTATCTCCTGTGAGATGACCTTTTTCTCTCTGCCTTTGACCTAGGAGGCAAGTGTCTTAAGAGGCTTTGGCTGGTAACAGATAGAGCATCTCTCTCAAAGCTTGTTGGTACATTGCATTGTGGGAAATCTAATTTATACTTGAATGTACACTTGAGACCATTTCAACCACTAGAGGCAATTTCAGCCAAGGAATTTCATTCTGTGCTTTACGAAAGTTTGTGGGGCACAGACACATACACGAGGATGCAAACATACTGACATAATATCAAGTGTTAGCAGCTTTAGCCTGTCATATCTGCTTCAGTTAAACCACATTTTATTCACTTCATTGTTTTCAGTTTTCAGAAGCCAATTCTTCACCGATTGTCCCAAGCATTTCATTGCAATTTTCACTCCAGGAAATTGAATTTAGAAAGTGTCCAAATACATACACAGAACCCAACCACACACACACACACCTCTTCAAATATATTTTCTGCTGGATTTTTTTGCCAGGGCCAGTACTGGGACATCGTTTTAGTGGTATCAGATGTGTTGGTGTAAACTCTGGGCGCTTACCTGTAAGATTGCTTGCTGTCTCTTCTACAAGCAGTAACTTCTCAAATCCTGCAGATCTCCAACTCGGAGGAGATTATTAGAAGTGTGGTACTTGAGTAGTGCTTGATTATCATCCTGCAAGTAATGGCCGACTAGATCCATGACTCGGAAAGGAGTCAGCCAAACATTTCTCCGTTGTTGGCTGAGATGGACGGCATAGCAATGCAACACGCATCTTTCGGTTAAATTAATGATAGTAATTTTTTAGGTGTCCCTACAGACACAATTGGCTGTGTCTGTGGGTGGGAAGCCGGATGTGGGTATGTGTCCTGGTCGCTGCACTAGCACCTCCTCTGGTCGGTTGGGGCATCTGTTCGGGGAGGAGGGGGAACTAGGGGAAATAGCGTGATCCTCCCACGTGCTACGTCCCCCTGGTGAAACTCCTCATTGTCAGGTGAAAAGTGGCTGGCAATGCCACATATATCGGAGGAGGCATGTGGTGTTGGATTGCTGCTGTATCTCTAAGGCTATGTTTGTAAGGCTATGTTTTTAATCCCAAGGGATTTGGTTGAACGAGGTCCTATCTATGCACTTTTTGTGACATAACCGCTTGTGACAATTTTTTCTTATCATGGATAAATTATACATAAAAGCTCATTATAATGGGCTTCGAATCTGAGACAACACCAGAAAAAGCGTTGTGAAACAAAATGGCAGACTAGCTCTGATAAGTTTAAGATTTATATTTATAAGCTTTATATTTATTCATAATTTCTTTATTTTGATTTCTCTGTACTCGCATACATGGACAGGAAATTTGTCCTCCGTATTTAACCCTTCTGATACACTAGGAGCAGTGGGCGGGGCCAACTCCAGTTCCACATTATGTCAGCTATTAGCCTAAGTTTATAACGTTTTAGAACCTGAACCCAACAAGAGTCTCATCTCCTCATCTGCCACTTCTCCAGGGTCGGGTCGCGGTGCTAGCAAGCTAAGTAAGGCACTCCAGATGTCCCTCTCCCCAGCAACACCCTCCATCTCCTCCTGGAGGATCCCAAGGCGCTCCCAGGCCAGATTGGACATGTAGTCCCTCTAGCGAGTTCTGGGTCTACCTCGGGCTCTCCTCCCAGTTGGACATGCCCGGAAAACCTCAAAGGAAGGTGCCCAGGAGGCATCCTAATCAGATGCCCGAACCATCTCAACTGGCTCCTTTCAACGCGAAGGAGCAATGGCTCTACTCCGAGCTCCCTCGGGATGTCCGAGCTCCTCACCCTATCTCTAAGGCTGAGCCCAGACATCCTACGGAGAAAACTAATTTCATCCACTTGTATCCGCGATCTCACGCTTTCGGTCACTACCCAAAGCTCATGACCATAGTTGAGGGTTGCAACGAAGGTTGACTGGTAAATTGAGAGCTTTGCCTTCTGTCTCTTCACCACAATGGTCCAGTAAAATGTCCGCATTACTGCTGATGCTGCACCAATCCGCCTGTCAATCTCCCGCTCCATCCTACCCTCACTCATGATCAAGAACCCAAGATGAACTCCTTCACTTGAGGCAACAACTCATCTCCAACCCGGAGGGAGAAATCCACCGTTTTTCTGTAGAGAACCATGGCCTCAGACTTGGAGGCGCTGACTCTCATCCCGGCCATTTCACACTCAGCTGCAAACCGCCCCAGAGCTCACTGGAGGTTACGTTCTGATGAAGCCAACAAAACCACATCATCTGCAAAGAGCAGAGATGCAATTTTGAGGTTCCCAAAACAGACGCACACCTCACACTGTGAATGAGAACATTCACAGACACCTCACATTGGCTGCGTCTTGAGATGCTGTTCATGAATATCACAAACAGAATCGGAGACAAGGGACAACCTTGGCGGAGTCCGACACCCACCGAAAATGTGTTTGACTTTGTGCCGAGAATGCAGACACAGCGCTCACTTTGGTTATACAAGTACTGGGTGGCTTGTAGCAATTGCACCGGTACCCCATACTCCCGCAGTACCTGCCTCCCTCAGCACTTCTGCAAGGGTAAAGAGTTGGTCCGTTGTTCCATGGCCAGGACGGAATCTGCTATGTTCCTCCTGGATCCGAGGTTCGACAATCAGTCGGAGCCTTCTTTCCAGCACCCTAGAGTAGACTTTCCCAGGGAGGCTGAGCAGTGTGATGCCCCGATAATTGGAGCACACCCTCCGGTCCCCTTTTTTAAATATGGGAACCACCACCCTAGTCTGCCACTCCACAAGTACTGTCCCCGACTTCCACGCGAAACTGAAGAGGCATGTCAGCCAACACAGCCCAACACTGTCTCAGGGTGAATCTTATCCACACCTGGCGCCTTGCCACCGAGGAGCTTCTTAACTACCTGAGAGACCTTTGCCAGGGATATGGGTGAGGCTTCCCCCAAATCTTCAGATTCTACCTCCTCCACTAAGGACTTGTTAGCTAGGTTCAGGAGCTCCTCAAAGGGTTCTTCCACCGCCCGACAACATCTCCAGTCCAGGTCAGCAGTTTCTCTCCCCAGCTTAACACAGCCTGAGTCAAGACCTGCTTCCTCTTCCTGAGTCACCGTATGGTTTGCCAGAGCTTCCTTGAGGCTAACTGAAAGTCCTTCTCCATAGCCTCACTGAAGTCCTCCCACACCCAAGTTTTTGCTTCCACGACCGCTGAAACCGCAGCCCTTCTGGCTTCCCAGTACCTGCCTGCTGCTTCAGGAGACCCCTGGGCTAACCAAGCCTCAAAGTCCTCCTCCTTCAGCCTGATGGCTTCCTTCACAACCAGGGTCCATCAGCGGGTTCTTAGGTTGCCACCTCGACAGGCATCGATGACCTGCCGAGACCACAGCTCCCACCTGCCTCATCTGCAATAGCGGCTTTGAACATGGCCCACTCAGACTCCATGTCCCCAGCCTCCCTCGGGATACATGAGAACTTCTTCCAGAGGTGGGAGTTGAAGACATCATGGACAGGGGCCTCCACCAGACATTCCCAGTTCATCCTCACTACACGTTTGGGTTTGCCAGGTCTGTCCGAAAGCCTTCCCCACCATCTGATCCAGCTCACCACCAGGTAGTGATCAGTTGACAACTCTGCTCCTTTCTTCACCCGAGTGTCCAAAACATACGGCCGTGGATCCGATGATACAACCGCAACGTCTATCATCGATCTTTGGCCTAAGGTGTTCTGGTATCAAGTACACTTATGAACTATCTTATATTCAAACATGGTGTTTGTTATGGCCAATCCATGCCTCGCACAGAAGTCCAATGACAAGGCTGCGATCCGGGAGGCTATTACTCCCAATCGCACCCCTCCAGGTTTCTCTGTCATTGCCCACGTGAGTGTTGAAGTCCTCCAGCAGAACTATAGGGTCCCCAGGTGGAACCCTATCCAGGACATCACCCAGAGACTCCAAGAAGGCTGGATACTTCAAACTGCTATTCAGTGCATAAGCACACACAACAGTCAGAGCCTTCCCCCCCCCCCCCCCCAGCGACTCGCAGTCGTATAGAGACGACCCTCTAATTCTCTGGGGAGAACTCCAACACGGCAGTGCTCAACTGGGGATTTGTGAGTATCCCTACACCCGCGCGGCACTTGTCACCTTGGTTAACTCTGGACAAGTAGAGTACAGCCCCTCTCCAGTAATTTAGTACCAGAGCCCATGCTACATGTGGAGTTGAGCCCAACTATATCTAGTTGGTACCGCTCCACCTCTCATACCAGCTCAGGCTCCTTCCCTGCCAGAGAAGTACATTCCATGTCCCCAGGACCAGTCTGCGATGCCGGAAGTTGGCACACCCTGGTCCCTGCCTTCACCTGCTGCCCGGCCTGCATTGCACCCTGCCACCCAATGCTCACCCCCGCAGGTGGTGGGTCCACGGGGGGGGGGAGTTGGTGACTCCATGTTGTTTTTTAGGACTGGGCCCGACCGGGCCCACCAGACGCTCACTGGTGAGCTCCCTTCCCAGGTCTGGCTCCAGGAGGGGTACCCGGTTTCCATTTTCCGGGCGAGGTGCTGTGGCTCTGCTGTTGTAAATTCATTGGGTTTCTTGGGAATCGCTCTTAGTCTGGCCCGTCCTCTGGGACCAATTTGCCTTGGGAGACCCTACCAGGAGCTATTGCCCCTGACAACACAGCTCCCAGGATCACCACGACATTCAAACCCCTCCACCATGTTAAGGTGGTGATTCTTGGAGGTGCCCAACAAGAGATTGAGATACAAAACACGGCTTATTTCTGTTATAGCAATATTTTTAATGAGATAACCATAACAGTAGTCTTAACAGTGTAATACTGTGACATTTTTCTGACAATGAACAAACTGTAATAAATAGAACGAGGTAGCACAATTATAATAACAGCAGCACACATTTCAAAAACAAACAATTTATTTCCAAACATTAAAATAAAAATAAATAAAAAGCTACTTGCTTGTAATTTGGAATGGCGAAGGCATCCGCTGCTTCTCCAAGCTGTTGTGCAGTGTTGAGTCTCGTATAGCTCATGTCTATTGCTTTGGTTTCCAATATGAAGGCACAGAGTTCCCACTCCCAAGTTATAAAGTGAGACGTGACAGCCAAATAGCCTCCATACTCACTGAGGTCCAAATGTCCAGTATGAAACTTAAGACAGTTGAGTTTTCAACTAGAGTTAGAATTTGATCTCACGCATTGCTGTGCTTCAGAGACAAGGCGTGTGAAATACTTGAGCGTTTGGGTACAGTGTAGTCAGGCTCCATCTTCTTCCTTCATTTTTTGAAGCCTTCGCCTTCGACTACGTTAATGGCGATGAACTCTACTATGGCATCTGTTATGTCTCTCTTTTCTCCGTCATGGAAGTGTAGGACCTGCTGTGTAGTTTTGGATGGGGTTCAGGATGTTGATGGCTTCAATGCCTGGGGATGCACCTATGGACAAATTATAATATGTAATAATTGGGCTTTTTATGCCACTAATTGCCTTAGCCCCAGATGTTCCCACATTTACTCCTTTTGTTTTATTTTAGCTATTCAGATCAGTTGCAACTGTTTTCCAATCAAAGTAAGTGCAAGTTTTTATCATGTGTAACGTTGCTGTTTAAATGGCGGATAAAAGCAGCTTGATAACAGCGGCTGGAAAACAGACATGTGCTAAGTTTGCTAGCTAGTATAGTCTTGTTTTTTTACACCGTATATGAATAGCCTACTACTTACAGCATTCAGGTGATTTATCATGCTTGTTGTACCACCATGGTAGGCCAGTTTCAAATTGCATATCTGGCACACTACCTTGTCATCGTTCAATTTAAAGTGTCATTACACAGCTGAGGTCTTCGGCACTTTGTCTTCCCTTTAACGGCCAAGGAGAACTGAAGCGTGACTGAGGCGTGACGTCACTGCTGTGAGTGAGAGGGATGTCAGGTGCCGCAGCTGAGACAGTATATATTTCTACTTTTTACCAGTGCAATTAAAAAGTATAAATATTGTACAAGAATGGGCTGACAAATGTATTTTGCAGTTTGCCTTTATTGATAGCCTATATTTAGCAACAATAAAAAAAATATATGAATATCCGAATCGTAAAATTGAAACCGAGTACCTACCAAAGGAACAAATATCCGAATATTCAGGTCTGTCCTTAATAGCATTAGGAGTCTAAGCAACAGATTCTTACTAGGGACTTGTGCCAACTGGGGTTTGAACCCCCAATCTCCAGCAGGAAAGCTGGCATTATTACCCACTGAGCTGTCCAACTGCCAAAAGAGCTGTTCATAATATGGTATTGGGCATGGATGTGTGCGTTGCCACTGTATCAGCTCTCTCTCCCCATTATTCTGCAACTTATCATATTGCTGAATGTATACCATGTGGTGCTCAACAGGCTTTTCTGGTTTCTGGCTGCACACCAGCTGTGATTCAACAAAGCTTCAAAAGCAACAAAGACCTGAGACACTGGTAGAGGCATCATAAGTGTCTATACAGTCTGTGCTTGGGGCCATTAACAACTACCCCATGGTCCCAGTGGAAATTAGATTCAAAGGTATAAACCATTGTTTGATGACTATGGTTGGCTTCCGGGGTTTAAAAAAACCGCACATACCAGGGAATATTTGCGCAGGCCGTGATAAGTGTATGCTTTGCACTACACTCATCACAGATGCAGCCACACAGTTGGATCAAACAAGACAAAGAAACCAAAACAGAGTCAATTTCACCAGGAGCTCAAGCAGCCCCACATCCATCCACCCCCATAGTCCCCTTGGAAAACTTTCCTCTTGACTTTTTTCGTGAGGACACCCCTCAGTTGGTGTCTGGTTGGTCAAAGTGATCAACCGAAGTGAACAACTTTGACACCCCAACACAAGGCAAAAATATATACATTTTTGTTTGACTAGGGAGAGACTTCAGAATGAGTCATGACACTCAAACAAGTGAAGAGATAACTAGCTTTTGGTTGCTAAAAACCTCCTAGGAATGATTTTCGAGGTGACATAATGTAATCCAATCTCAGGGTCATCTTTGACAGGATAGGACACCTATGCAGATATTGATTTGTATCTACTGGCCAGGCATTTGTGTAAATGTGTGCAGGCAGTTTGCCACCTGTAACAAACGTCAATCAGTCAAACCATCGACCACTCAAAAAATGCCTGTGCACCGTCTCCATCAAATCTGGTCCCCTTTATAAACATTTGCATGGATTATGATGGACCACTAGATGCTTGACCATGGGGATATCACTTTGAACACTACACATCATCCCAAAGCAGTGACTTTGCACAACATATTTGCAGAATGTGGCAGATCCTTTTTCACATCACTTCCCAAATTGGAATCCATCCATTGTTATTATCGGCTTAACCCAATTCAGGGTCACAGAGGGGTGAAACCTGATCTCGGCACATATATGGCAGATAGCGAGGAAATACCTTGGACATGTCTCCAGACCATCATAAGGCCTATGCATACGCACTCACTCAGGCTACATTCAGACTGCAGGCAAAAGTGACACAAATCCGATTTTTTTTTTTGTCTACATGTGACACAGATCAGATTTTTTTCTAAGCAGTGTGAACACACAAATCTGACCCAAATCTGGGTTAGATGTGTGTGTTCACACTATGTTCACACTTTCATATGTGGTCCTAAATCCGATACAGATCTGATTTTTTTTGCAACGTAATCTCAGTCTGAACCTTCATATCGGAATGCATGTGACTTTTACGTCAATCTAGATCGACGCTTGTCACAATTCTGCACTGGTAGGAGTCGCATGATTACAAGCATAGAAGACAGCTCCAATGGAGGGACAGTGAGGCGTTAGACCTCATAGATATTTGAGGTGATACTTCTGTACAAGCAAAACTTGAGGGGTCGTAGGTCTGTATTTGAAAGCATATTGAAACAAATGGCCGAACGGGGCCACAGATGAATGTGGCTCCAGTGTCAGAGAAAAATGAAGAGCATTAAAGCCAAGTAAAAAGAAGCTAAAGACTCAAACCAACGAACTGGTCATGGTTGGATCACCTGTTCATTTTACAGTGAGTGTGCTTTGTGTGACCGTCATGCGTCTTTTGCACATGAGATTCAGTTTAGGACTGTGACCAATTCACACTGGAATCTGATGTTTGCCACATTTAAAAAATAATGTGAACAACCAAACAAAAAAATTGGATCTGATTAATAAATCCGACTTGAGCACTAAGGCTTGCAATGTGAACGTAGCCTTAGACATGATGGGTACACTGATGGGCAATGTAGATTCTCCACTCCAGCTAGCATGCATGTCTTTTGACTGTAGCAGGAATCTGAAGTACCCAAGGGAAACCCACACAAGCATGGGGAGAGTGTGCCATCGAGCTGCCCCAAGTTGGAATCCCAAAACACATTTTGACCGACTGGGCCATACAATTACTGTCAAACTCACTTACTGAGCTGTAGGGAATATTGTGCATTAAGTCCATTTGCACTGGCATGAACCATCCCCTGACTAACCAGCTGGTGAAGGGCTTTAATAAAACATCCATGTCAATGACCCATAACGTTACACATGAGGATAGTCACTCATAATAGGGATAAAATGGCTTCTGCTGAACTCAGTCGGCACAGGAACCCCTCAGGGCTGGTGCCTCAGCCCTAAACTCTATGACCTGTACACTTTTGATTGTATTTCCACCCAAAACAACAATATCATTTTTAAATATGCAGATGACACAACTATCCTCAGCCTCATCAGGGGTGAGGATGAGTCATCATGCAGGGAACAGGTAAACAAAATCATTGTCTATGGAGAGGGAAACAACCTTGTTTGTAACAGGGAAAACCAAAGAATTAATTCTGGATTTAAGGAGGCGAGACCCCCTGTGCAGCCTCTCACCATTAAGCGGGCTGCAGTGGAGCAGTGGCTTTACTTCATCAGGGTGCTGATTAAGGTCGGACTCAGATGTCAGCCCCTCACCCAGGCCAACAGAGGACTCATTGAGAGTGTTCTCACCAGCGGCACCACTTTGTAGTTTGGAGCTACCACTCAGGCTGAGAGGAAATCTCTTCAACAAGTCATCAAAACTGCTGAGAGAATCATCAGCACTGACCCCCCCCCCACCCGCCAATGGACACATTACACACAGTGCTGCAGAAGAAAAGCACAGAGCATCCACAGTGATCGATACCACCCAGCTCACTCTCTGTTCAGGTTGGAGAACTCAGAATACAACCTGAGACACCATAGGCCAGAGAGCATCACTACTCACAAGGCACGCTTCCACATCAGCTTTTATCCAACCACTGTCAGAATGATTGCAAAGGACATTAAGGCAGGAAGGAAAGGCCACATCCCCACCTGATTCACACCGTGGACACTTGACACCTCACAACACTCTCACTCTTTACGGACTAGGAATTAGTATTCAACTACTTCACCCCCTCTCACTCCCCATGTCTCTGTCATACAGAGTTTTTCCCCAGTCGATTGGTCCATTAGTTTGTTTTGTTTTGTACAATAATTCAATTCATAGTGCTATAATTTATTGTGCAATAATTCATAGTGTGTATCTTTATATAGTGTGTATACTGTGTGTTTATTTATAGTGTGAATTTTTATATAGGGTGTAAATAGGGTGCTGCTCTTTTAATCGCCTTTCTTTGCCCGTTTTTTCTTTTTAAAAGCTGACTCAGTGATTTTTGCACAAGAATTCCAACGTACCTGTACTGTTTTGTACCTGTGTAAATGGCAATAACGTCTCTTGAATCTTTTTTTAATTATTATTACCCCCCCTTTTTTTTTCTTTTTTTTTTTTGTTGCTCCACAATTGTATCCGGCCAATTACACCACTCTTCTGAGCTGTCCCGGTCATTGCTACACCCCCTCTGCTGATCCAGAGAGGGCTGCAGACTACCACATGCCTCCTCTGATTCATGTGGAGTCACCCACTGCTTCTTTTCACCTGACAATGAGGAGTTTCGCCAGGGGGACGTAGTGCATGGGAGCATCATGCTATTCCCCCAAGTTCCCCCATCCCCCCCAAACAGGCGACCTGACCGATCAGAGGAGGCGCTAGTCCAGCGACCAGGACACATACCCGCATCTGGCTTCCCACCCACAGACACAATCAATTGTGTCTGTAGTGATGCCAGATCAAGCCGGAGGTAACATGGGGATTCAAACCGGTGATCCCCGTGTTGGTAGACAATGGACTAGACCGCTACGCTACCCAGACGCCCCATTGACTCTTGAATGCCTGAATCCTCTGTTGCTACCGGTGCGGAAGGTACTGGAGGTCCTCCCTGGATTTGCTCCTGTTGAACTTACATATGGCTGAAAACGTAGAAGTGTCTTGGTACTAATTAAAGACAGATAGGAGGATAGTCAAACCATCCGTCCATCCATTATCCAAACCGCTTCTCCTGCCCTCAAGGTTGCAGGGATGCTGGAGCCTATCTCAGCAATCATAAGAAGAAAAGAAAATCCACCCAGCTTAATCTCAAATAGCAGGTAAAACTCTACTCACTGTGGACAATTCCAGCCCAGTCTCACAGACAAATCATTTGTTTACAACTTATTTATAGTCCATCAACCTCAAACATGTATGTATGTAACCTGCTAACATTTATTTCAGCATCTTTGATATATTCTCTGCGCCACTGCACGTTATCGCCTCTTATTTCACCTGTATAAGTCAGTCCATGTGTTGCAGTGTTGTTATTCTATGTTAAATACACAGAGCCACGAAACCGGAGTCAAATTCCATGTAAGACTAATAGTAGTAATATGCACCTCGCCATTGCAAACCTACATGGCCAATAAACATGATCCTGATTCTTATCTTATTTATAGTTATCAAACTTTTGTTAATTGTCAACATGTGGATGAATAAGGATGAAGTTGGTAACATCTGCAGAGATCATCTTTTAATGCCAATTTACACTTAATGTGGATTATTACGATCAATGACCTGCATCCCAGGTCCTTACCCTGATCTTAACCACACCAAAATCACACCTAAATGTTACCGTAATCTCTAATTTAATACCTAAACTTAAACCATTTCTAACCTAACCAACAATCAAATTTATTGTCACATATTTGCAGCTTGTGCAGCCCTTATATGCTCCCTATGAGGTGCACCTGTTTCACCCAGCCTCTCCCTACTCCATTCCTGTCAACATTGAGCCACATCAAACCTGAACAAGAGTTTCAGCTTTCTCTCACTTGTCGTCAGTGGCCTCACCAGCACCCATACCTCCAAAACCAGCGTCATCTGCACCATCTGTCTGTCATCTTTCCCGTAACCAATGACATCGATAAAAAAGGTAGGCCCATGATGCACCAAAGAGGTCACGCCATATCCGCACTCACGTCAGCCTGCCTCAGCCGGGCCTTCTGGCACCAGTTTGCAAATGCCCTCAGCTGTTCACTCCAAGCACCCACAGAAGATGGCTTTAGCCAGGGGCACTTGGCAACGCCCCCTGCTGCCCACTTCCAGCAACCACAGCAGCTTGCTTTAGCCGGGGCTGCTGACACCAGGATGCCAGGATCTTCAGTCTCCCAGTTTCACCAGTCCCTGCAGCTCATGTCAGCTGGAGCTATCAGCACCAGGATGCCGGTACCCACTTTTCCTCCACAACCCGTGCATCAGCAAGTCACTTCCATACTTAACTCCGGTCTTCCCTCTCAATCCATTGTGGCCCAGCAGGCAACCATCAACTTCACCTTGTCTACAACTAATCCTCCCATTCATCATCTTAACTATTTCATCTCCTATCCTTCTATTCCGAGTGATGACTTCTCCCTTCATCACCGTTAACCATGTCATTGCCCTCATCAAACTCACTGGGGAAGGGTCACGGCTCTCAAAAGCAGACATCACCAGCGCTTTATAAGTTCTCCTTATCCACTCTTGACTTCTTGCGATTCTTTGGCATCCACTGGTGAGGTGCATATTTCTACTATTAGTCTTAGGCTCACTTCTTTCCATTGCAAGTAGCCCTTAACTCTTTGACACCCTGTCAGAAGTCCTCTACTGGATCCTGTCTAACAACAATAGGATTCCATTTCTCATCCAGCTCTTGGATGATTTCCTCATCATTCCCTCTCCTTCATTGCCACCCACTTCAGGTCTGGTCACTCTGACTTCCGTTTTCTCTGACCTCGGGGTTCCACTATCTGCAGAAAAAAGAGAGGGCCCATCCACATCCCTCAAGTTCCCCGGAATCACTCTTAACAGCTGTTTCATGTTTCCTTCCCAGTTGAAAAGCTCAACCAAATCAGCCTTCTGATCTCGAATTTCCTCCTTGCCCCATGCTGCACCAAACACCAACTTCTCTACCTCCTAGGCCATCTCAACTTCGCCCTGCGCATCATTCTCCAAGGGTGAGCCTATATCTCTCCCTTGCTATCTATCACTTCTTCCGTCCCATCACTCTTGATTTTCATCTCCCAGACAGTTCCGAACTCTGTCCGTGGCTCAACATTCTTGCCAATTGGAACGGAATCACCTTCTTCTAGGACAACCAACTGACTCACCCTCCTGACATCCATCTGTACACCGATGCTGCTTCTTCTGTGGATTTTGGGGTTTTCTACAACGGAAGATGGTTTGCAGAAGAATCACCTCCAGAGCTCCTTATACTCAGACAACCTAGCAGTCATAAACATAATCAACAAAGGATGCTCCAGCTCCCCATCCACCCTGTCGTTCATGTGCCATCTAATCTGGCTCTATGTCATACACCAATATGTTCTCCGCATAGCTCATGTTCCCGGTCACTTCAACGAACATCGCGGAAAATGTTCTCGTTTTTCATTTCATATATTGTCAACCCAAAACAGCAGCAGTACTTGGTATATAGCAATATTTGGGTCATCTCTTTTGTTTACTTTGTTGATTGCTTGCATTCTATAACTATCAGATAGTTGATAAAAATACAAACTAACAAATGTTATGACAAAATTACTGTAATCATTGTTGTGGTAAATCTTTTGATCTCATATCTATATAATTTCTATAGTTATTCAAAATTAGACTTTTTATTTTTCTTTGGCACATACTGCACGTCTTGCCGCTCCTGGTTGCTTAACTGCTCTAAGAAATGATTCCAACGTTGCCAAATTTATTCAGCAACAAGAATAGAAGTTGTCTGTCAAATACATGGCAGTAGTTATTTCTTGGAAAAACGGGATTTGTCAAAACAGACAACATTAATTACAACAGTAACAATTTACAGGATCACTCAGCCAGCCTTCTTGTGTACATATAATCCATGCAAAAGATTTCTAGCTGTTACTCTTTCATGAAAGTGAGTCAGTATCAACAACAACAACAACAACAACAACAACAACATGATACTTTATTAATCCCTGGGGAGACATTATCCCCTGCCATGAGAAGGTCAGAGCACAGATCGACTCTAGAAAAATGCTTGTGGAGCTGCCACAGATATGGTGACTTGCTTAAAGATACTTAAGCAAGTCAAAATATACTTTCAGACTTAACTGCTCTCATTTGTGGACCGTCACCCTACTCACAAAATCCCCCAGCTGGTCCATCAATAATACGCTATTTCTAAACATAGCCGAATCAAAGAAAGAATAGAACACAATAATAAGTATAATGAAATCAGTTGAAACACACACACACACACACACACACACACACACACACACACACACACACAGACAACCGAACTATCCTGAAAATCGGCTGTTGTATCAGGGACATGGAAAATTGGAAAAATTAAATGAATCCTAACGTTGTTTCTACTGCTCTCTGCCTTGAAAAACAAACAACTGATTTACTCACCTCTCATTTTCTTCTGAGGTAGCTGGATGCATTATCAGACTCTTTATACCACGAGTATTATCCCAAAACTGGAGGCTCATACTGCTGGACCCTGCTGGAGCTAATTCAGAGCAGCAGCCTCTTTCTCACAAGGCGCACTTGAGGCTACGATTGTTAACTGGATGAGTTTGAAGGCGTTTTAAAGTGGGTAGAAAAAAAACTTTTGGCTAATTTAACACTGAAAATTTTAAAGTAGCCTAAAAACATCAGCTTTCAACGTTTGTGCAGTACGGGCATATGTACAGACTGCTATTGAAACAATCACTCAGAATATTGGCCATTGATCCGATGCATAAATGATGTAAAAAAATTATTTATCGATGCATAAACACCATTCCACATTGTTACAATTTATAAATGGCACATCCTCTGTGAAAACGTTTGCATCGCTGACTAAATTCTCTCAGGCACACACACATACTTTGCATACTCGGAAAGAGAACCATGTGGGAGATATGGCTAGACAGAATGGTAAAGATATGCCAATAAAAAAAGGATGAATAATGGGGTTTTTTCTACTAATAATGAGCATAATCGGCTGTATTGATAACAACATATGAAGATAAGAGTATAATGATAAGTATAGATAAGTAAGATAAAGTATAATGATAAGTTTAATGTGTGTAAGACATTTTATAGTTTATGCTCTTTCTGTATCAGTTAAAGAGGCAGACCCAGTCAGGATTTTCATATCAAGACCTAAAACTCATCTCTTTTCACTTTCTTGTAGCCAACTTTCCCCAATTCTTAAGTTGGCTGAACCATTCAGTCTTTAATGGTGTTTTCATTGATTTTTTAAGAGCGTTGGGACATTCATGTGATGATGTACTTTAAGTAAACCTCAAGTGACTTGCTTTTACCCCCTGTGAAGGAGTTGCAATGATTAAAAATATGATATTTTGCCACAATGCATAAGGCCTTACAACTCAAACGTCTGCCCCTTTTCCACTACATGGTACCAGCTCGACTCGACTCTCATTCCAGTACCGTAACAGTACCCCCTCAGTGTAGCTGGTCTGCATTGATTTTGGTACCCGCTCCAGTTTTTTTTTTGGAACCTCAACAAAGGTGGTACCAGAAAAGCAGTAACCGTTACCAAAATGCCGCTACTTAACAGTAATGGAAAATGAAAAAGTCAAGTTGAGTTGAGCCGGTACCATGTAGTGGAAAAGGGACATTAGTGTTAGCATGAGGAACTCTTTTTATGAACATATGTACTGACTACTTTGGTTCTGTGAGAATACAAGGAGTGTATGTGTACATTTTGTTACTCTATAATAGTTTTTTTTTTTTCGTGATTCTCTAAATTCCATCCATCCATTATCTGAACCGCTTATCCTGCTCTCAGGGTCGCGGGGATGCTGGAGCCTATTCCAGCAGTCATTGGGCGGCAGGCGGGGAGACATCCTGTACAGGCCGCCAGACCAGCGCAACCCCACCACCACCACCACCACCACACACACACACACACACACACATTCATACCTAGGGACAATTTAGTACCCCCAATTCACCTGACCTTCATGTCTTTGGACTGTGGGAGGAAACCGGAGCCCCCAGAGGAAACCCACACAGACATGGTGAGAACATGCAAACTCCACACAGAGGACGACCCGGGATGACCCACCAAGGTTGGACTACCTCAGGGCTCGAACCCAGGACCTTCTTGCTGTGAGGCGACCACGCTAACCACTGCGCCACTGTGCCGCATTCTCTTAAGTTGTGCCAGCTTATAAAAGGCTATCACGGTACAGCCAGACTCAGGGTGTCTCAAAGACAGACAGCATGGCTTGTGTGCCTGTCTTTCTGTCTCAGACAAAAAAGGACATTCAGAAGCTAGACATTACCTTCTGTCACATCAGCATGCATAGTTTGAACTTGTCAGCTCAGAATTTGACTATGAATTATTCTATCCATCCATCCATCCATTCATTATCTAAACCGCTTATCCTGCGCTCGGCGTCGCAGGAATGCTGGAGCCTATCCCAGCAGTCATTGGGTGGCAGGCGGGGAGACACCTGGTACAGGCCCCCAGTCCAACACAGGGCCGACACACACACACACACACACACACACACACACACACACACATCCACACCTAGGGACAATTTAGTACAGCCGAGTCACCTAACCTACGTGTCTTTGGACTGTGCTATACTTCAAAATGATTGAAGTATATGTATTGGTGATAAATTTGATACATGATAGAACAACAATTTTTTTCAGAAATTGAGGTAGGCTATGGATAAGCATTGGTTCTATGAATCAAATTTCAGATGGGGAACCTTGTAGATCGGGCTAGCATGCTTTTATCTGATGATATACAGAATATCACTGGAAAAGCATTTGGCTGACCGATGGCAGCGTGGCAAACGGGGTTCTTGTGCCAATAACCCATGCTAGTGTCCCACAGCTGAGACTGAACAGCCTCACCTTTTTGTCCTTCGCTGCACGGTAGGAATTGCCATGTTCAGTCAATATCCTGATGCACTTAAATTACCGCAGATTGCAGTCCAAATTGAATTAGTCAAAGAAACGTCTTACAACTTAATCAGATACTCTTTCAGACCACTAATTAAGAAGAAAGAATAATTACATGTGCCTATCCCCTGGGGGGGGAGAGTACTCCTTAGCGTCTGTTTTAGACAGAGAATTATTAATTACAGTGGCTAAGGACTGAAATTATGATTGCTTTCTCTATTGTCATGTCAAGAGTGGCGTGACTGAGGAAATAATTGTTTTGATCTGCTTCACTGCGTCTAAAATCTCAAGCCATTCCAATAAACAATTCACACACTTTATGCTATAATTGTTTTCTCTCAAAAGTGTCACTCTTAATGTGACACTTTAAGACGAGAAGGAGGAGGAAGAGGAGGAGGAAGAAAACTTCAGTTATCTTCCTTTCCTCTTCCATTTTCTCTTCCTCCTCCTCCTTCCTCATCCATTTCCCCCTCCTTCATTTTGTCTCCATTTTCATTTATGCTGAAATATCTCGGCTTTCTGGATGGAGTTTGCCAATCAAATCATCTGCGATGTTTTTATTGTGTTCACCCTTCTTAAAACAAACCTCTCTTGCGCAGGAACTTGGTTTCTCTCGCTCAGTATGACCCAGTCTCTTTTACACACTAAATGCTCTCGTGCAGAAACTTCACACAAATGGCAATTCAATGTCTCTCGTGCAGTAACTTGTGCTTTCTAGCGTGTGTATCCTTGTTTTCTCTCGCAATTTTCACTCGGCTTTTGTCCAGTTTGGCGCCTCATACACACAAATATAAAATGTTTGAGTTGTGTGCGCGGCTCCTCTACATCTGTGTGCGTGGATCTCATTTGCACTTGCAGATTTTGGCAGTGATATGCCATCATATTCATCTTCCAGCACCCATAGTACAGAAACTGACAAAAACAAAAGACACTGTCACAGATGAGAAGCACGACTGTTTGAGTCCAAGGAAGTAAGAACTTAAACTAGCTGACTTAGGTCATGTGTCTACTTTAGACCTGTAAAATAAAGCTTTCTTGTTCTTTTGTTTTCTAAAGAATAGTCACACTTTGAGCACTGTTGAGATGGTTGTCAGACCAGCTATGTTGTATGGTATGGAGACAGTGGCACTGAAGAAAAGACAGGAGGTGGAGCCGGAGATGGAGCCGGAGGTGGCGGAGTTGAAGATGCTAAGATTTTCATTGGGAGTGATGAAGAAGGACAAGATTAGGAACGATTATATTAGAGGGACAGCTCAAGTTGGACAGTTTGGAGACAAAGCAAGAGAGGCAAGATTGAGATGCTTTGGACGTGTGGAGGAGAGATGCTGGGTATATTGGGAGAAGGATGCTGAATATGGAGCTGCCAGGGAAAAGGAAAAGCGGAAGACCGAAGAGGAGGTTTATGGATGTGGTGAGAGAGGACATGCAGGTGGCTGGTGTGACAGAGGAAGATGCAGAGGACAGGAAGAGATGGAGACTGATGATCCACTGTGGCGACCCCTAAAGGGAGCAGCCAAAAGTAGTGGTAGTTGCACTTTGAGCCTTCTCAACCCAATGCAGGAACCTTAACCCTTATTAGAGCCAAGCATTTGTAAATGCTAGACCTCTTTCCGAATTTGAAGCAATTTCAATGTTTGCTAACAATGAGATGACTCTCCAGTTCATGTTTCAGAACAGAAAATGAGCAATTGTTAAGGATGGACAGCACTAATATGAGTGTCACAACAACAGGCGACGTCCTTATGTGCTACAGTGAACATTCCTATCAGGTTTTTCAACGTTGGACCCTTGAAGCCTTAACGCACCATAGCACCCCACTTTGTCATTGTCAAGGAAACAAACACTTTAAGGATGACCGTGAAAAGGACAACAAGGGACAAATGTTACTGATGACAGAACACATCTGTTTATTTTTTATATGTTTTATTTTTATATGTATATATTTACAGTTGATATTTGTATTACCACAAATGAATAGGGCGAAAGCAGGATGTGCTTCTATATCATTGCACGGCAGCTGCTACCGAGCATCTCCTCCGAGCACTCAGCACCTACTTTTCATGATGCAGCATCCAAAAGTGCTCACCTCCAGCGCTAGCACTGTCAATGCTCCTTTGAAAGAGGTCACCGGTGGACACACTCGTCTCTTTGTGTGTGTTCAGACGGCATGTGGCTCGTGAAGACACTGTTCATCAAAGAGTTCCAAGTGGCTCATAGTAGGAGGAAAAGTGCTGTGATCATATGAGGGGGACTCGCAGGGAGCCCAACGCCGAGTTGTTCGTTTTTATGTTGTACTTTATTTCTCATAACTTTTGTTTTCATCTTCTCAGGCCTGACCGAGAAGATGTTAACTTTAGAGCTCTGCTGTCTGTCTTTTTCAACAACTTCGGCTGCCTCCAGCTCGCCCTCGTTCTCCTTACTTTTACGACTATCTCCTGGAGCCAAATTAGTATTGCTGTAAGTCCTTCCTTCCTTCCTCCTCCTCTCCTCCTTATTCTTTATTTTGCTGCCCTCCCCTCAACCAAACACCCCTGTCTTCTCTGATATTACCAATCTACAAATTAACTTTACTGAACCGTCTGTAAAATGGAGGATGTAATGAGTTTTGGAAGGTGCCACGAAATGGGGTGAGAGTAACTCTTGGATTACATGACTTACAGAGTTGTATGGGTCATCGTAAGGTGACATGCGAGTGATTTGTCTGAAGCATTGGATTCATAATGCAACACGACACAACACAGACGTACTTTTTCCATCACGCTTAATTGCATCAGGCATGCACTCAGTAATATGCTTATAAGATTAAGACCCACAGAATGAATGTGTCATCGGCAATTCAGACGGTGATGGACATTTTCTTTATTAAGCTTGAGCGTACAAGTCGCGTAGCCTCTCGTGTAATTCGGCCGTAGTCAAAATACAATGCTAAACCGAGTCGTCTCACACGGCACATTCAATTGGCCAAACTTGTTTTGGTGCTGGATTTATCTCCCCCTAATCTTCCCGGTTCCCGATTCTCTTTGTTTCCCCACTACCCATCACCCTTTCCCCGTGTTCTTTCTCTGATTACTCTTGAATGTTCCTCCTGTTGTCAAGTAATTATACCGGTCGCTATACTCTTCTAAATTGGCGGCGGGTGCATGGTAAGAGTGTGGGACCCGGCAGGAGACGGATAATCATCAGTGCTCCACAGATGACACGTTGGTAAGGGTGCTGTAGAGACAAGCACCTCTTTCTAGCCTTTGAGTGCCTTGCCATACATCCCTATGTAACAGTGCACCGCAATCAATGGAGTCAACAGATAAGAGCCGCTCTCATCTGATAAGAGCCTCTGAAAATCTACCTTTTACTTACAGGTCCAACGCTGATTAAACCCAATCACAGCGAATTTCAGATACATGCGCGATAATACAGAGTCCACGTACATTCTTTTATACCTTTGATTATTTTTTCTCAGTATTGTATCAGTTTTGCTGATAGTGCATGTCACATGAGATGGCAAAATAATTAATTGGAGGGCGCAGTGTAGTGAAGTGGTTACCACTGAAGGAGTCCTCAGAATTGGTCATCTGGTTAGAACTCGCTTTGCAGCAGCCACTTCGCCCTTGTTAATATATTCGTTCCCTCATATTTGTTTATTTACTGAAATGTTATTGGGTGGGGGCTGATGCAAGGCTTGCATCATTCAAATTAATTTTGGTAGGATCATAATGAACCCTTTCTGACCGCTGAGAGGAAAAGACATGATTCCAAATAAATCCATCAATTATCCAAACTGCTTATCCTTACTCAGGCTCGCGGGGATGCTGGAGCAGCAGTCATTGGGTGGCAGGCGGAGAGACAACCTGTATAGGCCGCCAGACCATCACAGGGCCGACACACACACACACACACACACACACACACACATACACACACCATCGTTGTATGTGTGTGAATTAATTAATTGTAAAGCGCTTTGAGTGGCTGTTGCAGCTAGAAAAGCGCTATATAAAATGCAGTTTCATTGATTGATTGATTGATTGATTGATTGATTCACACATAGGGACAATTTAGTGCGACCGATTCACCTGACCTACTTGTCTTTGGACTGTGGGAGGAAACCGGCGCACTCAGAGGAAACCCACGCAACCACGGGGCGAACATGCAAACTGCACACAGAGGATGGCCGGGGATGACCCCCAAGGTTGGACTACCCTGGGGCTCGAACCCAGGACCTTCTTGCTGTGAGGCGACCGCGCTAACCACTGCACCACCGTGTCGCCCTCCAAATAATTCATGCTGCAAAAAAGAAAAAAAAAGTGGTTTCTTATATAACACTACGTCTATGTAGAAGGTCTTGAATCCACATATTCTGCTCCATTCATTGTAGTCTGGCGAGGCTCAACCGACCACCCAAGTGTTGTCGTTATTTCATGGCTGCTGGACTACCGGATCCATTATTTTTTTACCTATGGTGAAAATGAATAGAATTTCTGGTCCCTGTTTACAAATCATTTAATCTGCAACAGCACAAATACCATGGGGTTGAACTCCTTATATGTTTTATCAACATAATCGAATTGAAATATATATTTACTAACAAACGAAGTGCA
This sequence comes from Lampris incognitus, assembly GCF_029633865.1. Lineage (NCBI taxonomy): Eukaryota > Metazoa > Chordata > Actinopteri > Lampriformes > Lampridae > Lampris > Lampris incognitus. The sequence continues at coordinate 13,470,056 of NC_079214.1, read as the reverse complement.
GATGCACAAAGCTGCAGTTTCTCTCACTGCCTGCCACCACAACCGCATCGAATGCTAAAATGCTAAGCGAGAATGTTGATGAAATTTTTTTTTTACTTTTTTTTTTTTTTATTATTTCAATATTGGTTCACACCCACCTTAACAAATATACAGGTCCATATTAAATCCAAATGTCTTGAGCAAAATAACCAGTGCCGTCAGACATAGTTAAGGCAATAATTTATTCATTTTCCCATTAGTCTGGCAAGGCAATGGATACAGAATCCCTAATTCGGGTGGAATACTAATGTCGCACTTTGGTGGTTTATAGGCATTTGGTTGTGTTAGGGGTGTCATCGCTGGGCGGGGGTCAAAATTACTTTGCAGGTGATTGGATCAGGATTTAATCAGTCAGAGCTGCAAACTCTTCTCATGTAGAACCAGAGCACCACATTTCTATACCTGGACTGCTAGTAGTAAACACCACCATCAACAGATCCGTCCATGTGACCTGTTACGATTCTCGCTGTCTTGGTCAACGTTTTTGATAAAATCATTTCTGTAGCTGCTTCGACACTAACCTGTCTTTGTACAGCCATTGTTGTCATTTTCAAAACCTTCCCGGTAGTTCACTGACTGATCCAATATCCAGCTGCCAGCCTCAATCAAATCTCAACAGATGCTTTCCAGATTACATTGTGCATAGCGAAATCTGAGCTAGCGAGATTATGCCCGGCCTCACAAGGTTATTAAAGGAATAGTTTGGATTTCTTGAAGTCTATCTCTATTTTTTTCTCACCATGCATGTGGTACATGGATTACTGTGAGAATGAAACCTATCAGTTAATTCATACTGGACCTACCTTCACCATTCCTCCATTTTTGCCATCTCGGCTCTGTGCATACCTGTAGTCCACTGACTTCCGGTTTCTACTGCAGTGGTCATACCAGTTTCCTGTTTGTTGGCACGTGCTGTTGACAATGGCATATTTTTCGCGATGCCTGCAAGATTTACCAGGGATAAATGTCAACGACATGCACAGAATTGTCGACAAACTTTCACCTGCACCTACCAGTTTCCAGTTGTACATATCAAGTTATGTCTACAATTATGAGGATGAGTGGACGGATGGACGGACGGATGGAATTGTGGACGTAACTTGATATATGTACAACTTGAAACTTTTCACCCATTTGCTGGTAGGTGCAGGTGGAAGTTTGTTGACAGTTACATGCATGTCGTTGACATTTATCCATGGTACATCTTGCAGGCATCGCGAAAAATATGCCATTGTTAATAGCATGCGCCAACAAAAGGAAACTGTTATGACCGCTGCAGTACAAAGTCAGTGGGATACAGTTCCTTGTTCCTCACTCACCTCACCTCACCTATCCCGTAACCTCTCGAGAGGCCGTTGGGGCACCGCTGTTGAATCCGCAACCAGTCCTCGCCATCTCTGTCTGTCCTCAGCTGCCCCCTGTAAGCTGGCAAAGTTGAGGCCTGTCCACTCTCTGACGTTACATAGCCATCGCTTCTTCTGTCTTCCTTGTCTTCGCCCGCTCCTCATTGTGCCTTGCAGGATGGTCTTGGCAAGGCCAGAACTTCTCGAGATGTGACCATACCATTTCATTTTTCTCTTCTTGATGATGTCAGCAAGTCTTCATGCGTTCCAATGTCTTGTGTAATCCTTCTTCTCACCTCTTCGTTCGTAATATGGTCTCGTTCGTTCCTTGTTTAGTGCAAAAACAAACAAAAGCTGCTCAGTGACAGTGAGAATTATGCTACAGCAGTCTATCATTGCAAATTTGAGAGGTCATTTTAAAAATGTGCAGTCATTTTTATGGCTGAACACCCCCTGTGTGTTTGCTTTGCTGTGGCGCAGCACAGTGACCCCTGCTGGTAATCACTTCGAGGCTGTGTTGCAGGAAGCGTGGTTGGAAACAACCGTAACGACGAATGAAAAGTTTTAAAATGAATAATCGAATTCACGATGACAGACTGCTGCAGCATCATGACAGACAGAAGACAAAAAAACACAACGCACAGAAGTTCAGGAGGCAGAGATTCTCTCAAAAGAAACCCGAGCTGTGGTTGTGCTGATATGAATCTACCATTCACTCAAACTCACTTTAAAAAAAACCATTATATTTAAATAAAAATTATGAACATTTTAGAAAGAAACGCTAATAAATAAAGCCTCCATCATCAGCCAGCTAATTTAGAACTAGTGTCCTCTGGTGGTGAGAAAAAAACCCATTGTAAAATGGGCGCGCCACCTCCATCTGTAAGCTATGCATGAACGTCTTTGAAGAAGTTATTGAGCTGTGAATGCAGTGTTTTTTATTTCTACTCTTTAAATTACATCTGCAAAATATTAAATAAGAGCAGAAAGCAAATCTGACTTTTAATGGAAAAAATTTAATCCATCACCACACACATATGTCGCATCTTCTGTAAAACTGCTGTTTTTTTCCTGAAAGACAGTTGGTTGAATAGACTATATGAATCTATTTGTTCTCTCTCTCCTTCTTGTAACTTTCTATTATTCCCTCATTAGAGAAAGCCTCTTAAATAATGAGGTTGTGAACAAATAAATGTCATTTCCATAATTGCACAATCGCAAGCCACTTAAATCAATAAACACTCCATACAAGCAGAGATTCAGACATAACATAAACACGGCTCTCATTCATTTTCATAAAAATCAATACACTCTTTTAAAGGATGGAGGTAAATTACTCCATTCTGGTAATCAATGTATAATGAATATGTGACGTTCTCACCGGGGTTAAGAGACGTCTCAGCCAGACGCATGTGGTGAATATCCAACAGAGCCCAAGGTCTACATGAGTCACGCCTTTACCAGAGGCAGAGGGGCATCTCGGGCGTTTGTTGGTGCAGATGAGAGAAACTGAGTGAGGGGAAGAAACATGTTCAGTGTCCGTTTTATGGTGTCGGAGCTGTTGTGGGTGTTGAATCTAACATTAAGGCAGAACTTCATTAAACCAGTGAGCCTCATTAAACTTTGACTGAACTGGATTTCATACCTTTATCCGCTCAACGGTGGCGTACGCTGCATTACATCATGTAGATTAAAAAGAAAATGTATGTTAGTTTTACTGGCTTTTGTGAATTCTGACATTGGGCCAGCAATCTATCAGGGAAAAGGGGTCTCAAGGTTCATGGAAAGGTGCCTATGAATTTGCCATAAATGGACATTTAGCACTGACAGCCATGGTCATGACATTTTGTCACGCTGCTCAAAAGCAGTTCGGTTTGGCTCTTGTCAAGGACACAGCTGCAGCGTGGCCCATTTCAGCCAGCAAACTTATGGATAATGGTCTGTTGCTCTGCTAGCTAGTGCTCTTTAATCAATAGCATGTGTTAAAAAAGAGTATTAAGTCATTCAATGAACCATGCCTGTCATTGTGAAATGACACAGAGGGCATCATCTTGGCCCCAGTGTATGCTAATTAAAAAGAAAAAGAAATGTGTTGTTGTGTCAATATGCAACAACCGTGTGCTAAAATGTCTATGCCCCATAAAACATAACCCAAGCATATGGACATTTATCTTTTTAATCGTCACCCATATCTCGGATGAGACAGTAATGAAAATGTTGATATTTTTCCTTTCTTTCTTTTTCTGCCTCTCAGCCAGAAAGTTCCAAGTAGTCTGGTGTGACCATCTGTGTGTGTCTATGCTCAGGGTCACATTGGGAAGCTAAGAAATGTGTCATTACCAATATTTCTCAGTGGCAGACGTTATGTTTTGATAACTCACTCAGCAAATGTCAGTGTGCAGAGGAGCTTTGCTGCAGTTTTCTTTTTACCACAGAAAAAACTTTATTTTACAAGTGGCCTAAAGCATCTGCAGACAAGTACTTAAAAATAGTAATAACAATAATTATAGGGCGGCGCAGTAGCCCAGTGGTTAGCGCTGTTGCCTCACAGCAAGAAGGTCCTGGGTTCGAGCTCCGGGGTTGTCCAACCTTGGGGGTCGTCCTCTGTGTGATGTTTGCATGTTCTCCCCGTGTCTGCGTGGGTTTCCTGCGGGGGCTCCGGTTTCCTCCTACAGTCCAAAGACATGTAGGTCAGGTGAATCAGCCGTACTAAATTGTCCCTAGGTGTGAATGTGTGTGTATGTCGGTCCTGTGATGGCCTGGCGGCCTGTCCAGGATGTCTCCACGCCTGACGCCCAATGACTGCGGAGATAGGCTCCAGCATCCCTGTGACCCTAATTAGGATAAGCGGCTTGGATAGTAGATGGATGGATAATAATAATAATGATAATTAATGATAAACTTTATTGTATAGCACTTTCCAAAACCAGGTTACAAAGTGCTTTACAAAACAACATGAAATTAACTGAGTTCAAAATGATGTAAAAAAAATCATAAAAGGGCTAAAAGTAAGACTGTACAAATAAGACAAGGATAAAAGAGACAAAAATGATTAATGAGTAATCAGAGAAGGAATAAAAGATACACTATGAATTAAGTTACTTAAAAGAAAATATTGATTTTGCTTGAGATCTTCAGGTGGGGACATCAACTGCTGAGGGGCCCCGACCATAAAAAGACCCATCGCCTTTAGTAATGAGACCCGGGTGGACCTTGCCAGAGGACTGCATGCTGCATTTGGGCTCATAGGGGACTAGCATGTCTGAAATGTAAGTAGGAGCTAGACCCTGTAAAGCTTTAAAAGTTAAAATGTAAGTCTAAAGGAGTAATATGGCAGTAATATAACATATCTCATATATAATAGTGATATATCTCTTGGCAATGGTTAAAAGCGTAGCAGCTGTGTTTTGTATCAGCTGGAGATGGGCTTACTGACTGATGGCTTACTGACTGAGCCCTGAGTACAGGGAGTTATCTGTGATGAGATGAAAACATGGATGACTTTTTCAAGGTCTGCATTTGATTAAAAGGACCCAATTTTAGCCCTGTTTTTCTAATAGAGAAAACTGTGTTGCACAACCCATATCACTGACCATCAAAAGAGGGGTGAGAGTTAAACATCATGCCCAGATTACAGGTGGCATGCACAGCATCAGCGGACAAACTGCAAACATTATTATGGAAAGGGCTGATAGAATTTGTGGACCCAAACAGGAGGATCTCAGATTTTAAATGAACTTAAAAAAATGAACTAAATGGTTCAAAATCTCAGATTAATCTCAGAAAGCTTGATGACATCCACCTAAAATCAGAGAGATATGTCACGAGACAAGTTGCCAGCCTCGCCTGGTTAAAGAATAAAAAAACTCCATTGTAGTGAGTTTGCTGACCTCTCCAAGTAAAAAAAAAACATGTAAATGTTAAAAACATACCAGGCTGGTCTTGGCACTCTGTGATGTTAGCATAGCAGGCTAAACACAGGTGCAGCAATAACATGAGTTTTTTTTTTTTTTTTTTGTCTGCGTGGGTTTCCTCCTGGGGCTCCGGTTTCCTCCCACAGTCCAAAGACGTGGGTCAGGTGAATCGGCCGTACTAAATTGTCCCTAGGTGTAAATGTGGCAGCCCTGTAATGGACTGGCATCCTGTCCAGGGTGTCTCCCCGCCTGCTTCCCACTGACTGCTGGGATAGGCGCCAGCATCCCCGCGACCCTAAGTAGAATAAGCGGCTTGGATAATGGATGGATGGATTTTTTTTTTTTGTACCAAAGAACCAGCATTCACAGCACTATTGACAGTTGTTAGTGGTGCTCTGGCTGTCTTTCTATCAGTGGTTAGAGGTGTGCTGACACACCTAAATCAAACAGACCCATTATCAATTTAATTAGCTGGAGCTGTGTTTATCCTGCTGCGTCGGAGCACTCTGTGACCTGAAGGGGTTCAAGACCGACGTGGAGCTGACTTTCCCCTAAACTTGAAAGTGAAATACTGGCGAGGGTATCAAATTGTGTTACTGAAGCCTTGTAATATGTTTTTCTGGACCAGTGTCGGCCTTGTCTTTGGTGGTGTGTGAGGGCATAGTTTATTTTGCCGAGTCAGCAGCCTGTACTGATACTTAGGTATGTAGCTACTTTAGCTAGCCTGATGTGAGCATGGGCCACGAGCAGGGAGGGGCAACATGATCCAGAAAGGGCCGGTGTGGGTGCAGGTCTTTGTTCCAACCAAGCAGTTACACATCTGATTCTATTAGTCAACCAATAGGCTTTGCTAACAACCTTGATTTTTAGACTCAGGTGTGTAATTGCTTGGTTGGAACAAAGACCTGCACCCACACCGGCCCTTTTTGGATCATGTTGCCCACCCCTGATCGAGCCTTGAACTTTTGGTAACCTGAGTTATCCAAATGAAAAACCAACATTGTGCAACTCTGTCATTGGCAATGGTGTGAATAATAAAGCGGTACGGCAGTATTCAGGGTTTCAAGCCGAGGGACACATAGTGAAAATGAAAACTAAACATAGAATAAACAACTTTCCCCGCCATTGTCCCATTTTTCTACAGACGAGCATATGTGCGATCACAATATATGAGGATGATACAGTCACTAACAGTTATATACATAGCAGCTTTCGATAGGAAATACAGAGCAAGGTGAAAAGAATTATTAAATAAAAGGTAAAAACAGAAATAGAATAAGAACAGCTGCCCTGAGTCACTCTACATGGTTTGGGGCATGTTAGGACTGCGGCAAAACCATCAGCAACATCATCGTCATTCTCTGGGAAGAGGGATGGTGGCCGCTCTTATCTAAAAGGCTCTACAGACATCTTGCTGTTTTAACGTCTCTTTAAACTCTGGTGTTTGTTTTCCAATAAACAGACTGTTGAGCCCTTATTAATGCCATCGTTGTCTGCGTCTCTGTGCCGGAGAACACCGGGTGGTCAAAAGCTTTGTCACATATTACCTCCCTGGGAGGGTCTCGGTTTCAGTACAAGCGAGTCCTTTGAGGTGACACTGAAGTGTCTCGGTCCTGCTGATGGAAATCCCCGCACTTGCCACCAAACCCCTCCAAAGCTTTTATATTTTTCTGAACCTCTGTCTGAGACTGTTGTGAGTGCACGAGTCTCTCTCTCTCTCTCTCTCTCTCTCTCTCTCTCTCTCTCTCTCTCTTTTCAGGATTAGAGTTTGTGTTGTGTGCTGTGGGGCAGCACTGCAGGTGATGAGGAGGATAGGGCTTCATGTCTGTGCTGCATCCTCTATTCATGCTGACCCTGGTCCTGGCCTCTTTAGAGACTCTAATCTGCCTTTTAAATTGTCTTTTGTTCATGGCTGCTTCCTCACCGTTTGTGACAGCTTCGGCTATACATCATTGTCACTCATTCTTCTCTCTGTGCCTTTGTGAGTAATGTGTCTGAGTCCGCCTGCTGTGTCTGTGGAAGCTCTGTGTTCTTCTGTGTTTTTTCCCTCTGTCAGGGCTCTGTGGCGTTTGGTTGGTCATGCTGCACTGTGACGTTTGGGGAGGATGCTTCACATGCTTTTACATACAGTGCTATTCTAGCATCCTTTTTTTTTTTTTACATTGTTTTGCTAGTACTAAGGGCTCTAGTTTCTGGGTCGTAGCACAGTCAAAGGCACTAGTTTATAGCGCAAGTCAATCGAAGGTGTGGCCAATGCTTTTTTGCTAATTTCGGATGACATGGCGGTAATTGGGCACATCGGAGGCGCGGTTGTAAAAGAGTTGGATTAGAAGCAGTGATTTATCAGTAGGAGCGGTGGGGGGCTGTCTTTGATTAAGGCCAGTCAAATCAGCTCCTCGCATTCCCTTCAAAAGCAGGACGGCAGAAGTCCAGACCAGCTAAGGCAGAAAAGCTTCGGTTGATGCTAGATCCAACGGGGTGTAGGCATGGAAGTAGCCATGATTGGCTGTTGCGTCGGCCAATAGACAGCGCGGAACCTCGAAGCGCACTGACTTGAAACAAACGATACGCACTGAAACATCGACTCGGGGTCCTTCAACTCCATATGACGTCACGGATTATGTTGCTAGCTAGCATTGTTTAACGCTAGCTTTATAGTTATTTAGCTGTGTGTTTTTTACAATCCACGTTAACATAGAGTTGCTTGGTAAAGGTGCGAGGGCCGAAGGCTCGAGCTGCGTCTAAGCTAGGCCGCAGGCTTGGATGAGTGAACGCGCGCGAGGGCCGAAACCTCTCTCACGCCAATCTACTGGTTCCCACTGTTCCTAAGCAAAACTAGCTAACTGAAATTAACTTAATTCGCCCCAACTATTGCTCTGTCTGTCGGTCTGGCAGTCAGTGCGCTTCGAGGTTCCACGTTGTCTATTGGCTGACGCAACAGCCAATCACGTCTACTTCCATGCCTACACCCCGTTGGATCTAGCATCAACCAAAAGCTTCCCCCAGGAGGAAACCGAGGTCCGTGTTCGGGAGGTGCAGGTCGCCAAACATGATTATTTGATTTGACAGACTTCCTTTTGACGTGTCTTCGTTCTCACCAGCGTCTTCCTCTGGTTCCTGCACGTTCTATGAACACAGCAGGAGACCTCAAACAGTTGTGATCACAGATCAGTTATCCTAGGCGATCAGTTCGTTCTTTCAGGTTGAATGAGGATAATTGAAATATTGAAAACCCCATCACCATGTTGTTTTCTATGGGTAATGATGCACGTTGTCTGTTTTGTGTTAGAGGACAATGACACACATGCAGATATTTTGTTTTGTGATTAAAAATGTTTAGGACAGTGGTCATTAGTTAAATTTCTCACAAAATAGGCTAACACAACATACACAAGTGGCATGTGTGATTTTTGGATAAGGCTACGTTTAGTGCACCTTTGCCTAAAGCCCAGAAAGTACCACACAACGCCTACGTCTGCGCTAAGATGTGGTCTGACCAGGCCGAGATGCGCAGGCATAACATTTGGTTTTATTTGACACCAAACTAGCACTGCGCCACATGATGTTGACTGACACCCCCTCTACTGCGCCCCCACACCTACTTTGGTGCAAGTGATGTCATCACCTTGCACCCAACGAAATTGTCACTACGTCTGTGTTGGCACTACTGCTAGCCTTGTGCCATCCGGAAACTAGAGCCCCAAGTGTCATGTTATAGTGTTGTATTTCTAAATATGTCATCCTCTTGTCTACCTTGCCCACTCAGCACATGTTGCACATCCACCAATCCTAGAGGTGGGGTCCCTCCTCTGATGCTCCTCCTGAGGTTTCTCACATTTGATTTCTCTCTATGATGTTTTTCCTCATGCAAACCGAGGGTCGAAGGATGTATTCCATTGTCATTTTGCTGTATGTACCTTTTTGGCTGGAGCGGGCAGCAGGCCAGCCCTACAAATGCGAATGTCACTGACAGACTGACTGAGTGACTGACTGAATGAGCAACCACGTTAGCGTGACTGGCTGACTGATCATGTTTAGAGTGACTGACTGACTGATCATGTTTGACACAATTGGGCCGCTGGATCAAGTGACCCGACAACCAGGGGTGTAGCAAAGAATTCTGGGCCCTATACATAAGCAGTCTCTGTGGGCCCCTTTCCTCTTTTGTCTCTCACGCATCACTTTTTTGAGTTCTACTGTATATTATTTACAGTCACAGTACATTAATCTATTTCAACCTAACTTAACCGAACTTAGCTATCTTGCAGTGACTGAAAAAATTTATAGTATCACTTCAAACTTTGATGCATGTTAGGGTACTGATGCTGACACCCGTGATGTTTATTCCACAGTAAATGCCCACTGACGGGACTTCTTGTTTGCAGAGTCATTGATTCGATCTTTAAAGTCCAATTGTTTTGCTAATCGGCTTTCAACTGAGAGCAGTGCCAGGCTGTTCAGTCTCTCCTGGGACAGTGTTGATCTGAGGTAGTTTTTAACTAGTTTTAACTTGCTGAAAGCCCGTTCATCCCCAGCAACAGTCACAGGCAGTGGGCAGAAAATCCTGTGTGCTATACAAGTTTCTCCAAAAATACTCTTGAGACGCTGGTGAGGGGCGGACTAGACCATTTTGCAGCTTTTGTAAGGGGTGAGAGGGGCCTCAGTGAGGGGTGAGAGGGGCCTCAGAGAGCCTCCACTATTTTCTTTAAGTCCCTCAACCGATGTATTAAGCCAATTTTACCTGAAGTTATGACACTAATTAGTTAGAAATAAAAATTTGCAAACCAAAACAAACTCTTTAGTTCCAGGCTTCCCGAGGGCCCCCCCTCCCTTTTGGGCACTGGTCCCCCCCCCCTTCCCACTACGACGCCACTGCCAACAACATCACTGAAGTTATACGATTGGCCGGGCGAGCACACAGTTAAAGCACCCCAAATAACAATCACTCTAACGAAACACTCACTGGCGAATTTACAACAGGATTGCACGACTTTTGCAGTTGCTAAACCTGCACAAATTAGACAAAAAGAAACCACTGCCAAGGAAATCACATCTCGGTGCTCCAGTGCTATTTGCACGTATTTAAATTAGGCTCCTTTCTATGTAAATGAGCCTCATTGCAAACAAAAAAAAAAGAAAGTCCAATTCACAAACACCAGCCACATGCAGTTAGGGTGGAAATTATTAGTGTCTTCAGAGAGTTGGTGGTAAGCGACACCCAGACTTCCCAGTGTTCATGGCAGCAGTGATTGTAGACAGGCGAAGGCATCGTCATGCCAGGCATGCTCGTGAGCGGATATTTCGCCGGAGAACATCACTTTTTGATTTAACTGAGACCAAAATCATTCGCAGATAAAGATTGCCAGGTCTAACAATTCTTGCTATACTTGATGACATCAAGGATAACATTGAACCTGCCACTGTATTCTTGGCATGAAGCCACTGCCACATGGATAGTTGCAATCAGACGCAAATCAATGGCAAATTGCACTCAGCTGCAAAGCTTTATGGGCGTGTTTGCACTGTAATATCATTAGTGCAATATCTTTTGTGAATCGGACCTTGAGACAGGGCAGATAGCAGTTGCAAGTGATGTGCAATGTCCAAATCATGGTGCTATCAGCAGCTGCAATCTGTTCTTTGTGAATTTGCCTGTCAATACAGAGTGAGTCTTAGAAAAACAAGACATCCGCAGATGGAAACACATGAAAGAGGCAGGGTAGTTGACAGATAATTAGAATATCGTTCTTTCAAATCAAACATCCCAAGATGTGAATGGAAACTACTGTTGTTGCAACTGCATTTAAAGCCGTTATTTTTTTATTTTTATTTTTTTACTTGAACATACACTCACTGGCCACTTTATTAGGTACACCTTGCTAGTACCGGGTTGGACCCCCTTTTGCCTTCAGAACTGCCTTAATCCTTCATGGCATAGATTCAACAAGGTACTGGAAACATTCCTCAGAGAGTTTGGTCCATATTGACATGATAGCATCACACAGTTGCTGCAGATTTGTCGGCTTCACATCTATGATGCTAATCTCCCGGTCCACCACATCCCAAAGGTGCTCTATTGGATTGAGATCTGGTGACTGTGGAGGCTATTTGAGTACAGTGAACTCATTGTCATGTTCAAGAAACCAGTCTGAGATGATTCGAGCTTTATGACATGGCGCGTTATCCTGCTGGAAGTAGCCATCAGAAGATGGGAACACTGTGGTCATAAAGGGATGGACATGGTCAGCAACAATACTCGGGTAGGCTGTGGCGTTGACACGATGCTCAATTGGTACTAAGGGGCCCAAAGTGTGCCAAGAAAATATCCCCCACACCATTACACCACCACCACCAGCCTGAACCGTTGATACAAGGCAGGATGGATCCATGCTTTCATGTTGTTGACGTCAAATTCTGACCCTACCATCCGAATGTCGCAGCTGAAATCGAGACTCATCAAACCAGGCAACGTTTTTCCAATCTTCTATTGTCCAATTTTGGTGAGTCTGTGCGAATTGTAGCCTCATCTTCCTGTTCTTAGCTGACAGGAGTGGCACCCGGTGTGGTCTTCTGCTGCTGTAGCCCATCTGCCTCAAGGTTCGACGTGTTGTGCGTTCAGAGATGCTCTTCTGCATACCTCGGTTGTAATGAGTGGTTATTTGAGTTACTGTTGCCTTTCTATCAGCTCGAACCAGTCTGGCCATTCTCCTCTGACCTCTGGCATCAACAAGGCATTTTCGCCCACAGAACTGCCGCTCACTGGATATTTTCTCTTTTTCGGACCATTCTCTGTAAACCCTAGAGATGGTTGTGCGTGAAAATCCCAGTAGATCAGCAGTTTCTGAAATACTCAGACCGGCCCGTCTGGCACCAACAACCATGCCATGTTCAAAGTCACTTAAATCACCTTTCTTCCCCATTCTGATCCTCAGTTTGAACTGCAGCAGATCGTCTTGACCATGTCTACATGCCTAAATGCATTGAGTTGTTGCCATGTGATTGGCTGATTAGAAATTTGCGTTAACAAGCAGTTGGACAGGTGTGCCTAATAAAGTGGCCGGTGAGTGTTGTTTAACCATGTCATGTGATATGCTACTTCAGTACACTTTCACAACAAATATTACTGGGACCACTACAGAAAATTGCAGAAGAACATTTACTATCCAGGAATTCACATTATAGACACTACCACTGACCAGCCCTGTAACAAATGGGTCACAATTTCAAACACTGACCATACGCGGTCCAGCCATATACTAGGTTTTGACCTAGTCTTGTTTATTGTGTGAATAGAGAGCCCTCCAGGGTAGACTGTGATCTAATTCAGAGGTGAATTTGGTTCCATTTTTTAGGCATCCCTTTGGAATAAAGGGAATAAAGAATCTGTGGGGGGGGGGTTGTCTCTTTGTATAACGTTATGATTATAGTAATTTGAAGCTGAGTGAAATATAACATGTGAACAAGCTATGCTTTAACCCTGATGGGAGCTATGCTTTGTCAGTCTTTTGTATTGGTTTGGCAGAGATTACCTCTAAGTGTTTTTCACACAACATACAAAATATGTCTTCCAGACATTTTGCAATGCCAACATTTTGGATTGTCAGACTTGTTAGGTTAAAGGATGAAATTCTTTTCATCCTCAGTTTTCTGGCCATCATATTTGCATTGCATGAAATTCAGGATGTTTTTTTTTTAGTCGTATTGTTAAAGGTATGTGTAGGGCAGTAGCAACATTGTGGGCTGTGGAAGAAAGTCAAAGACGGGGCAGCATTTTTCTAACCATGATAGTAAACACACCCATCGTTTCTTAACGGGGCTTAATGATGAGGAGGTGTACTTAACAATTTCACCCATGAGGCCAAGGTTTTTGGGTTTCTGAGAGCTGCAAGCTGAGCTCAGAAATCTCGCAAAAGAAACTGAAAAGTTCCAGTCGCAACACAAGGCAAAGAAAACGTATGCCCAGGTGTATGTCACATCGAAGTGTGGTACAACTGTGGGGACAGAAAAGACAAAAAAATACCTCAGAGTGGTTGGAGTTGATAGAGATGGTCAAGAAATTAGCTCTTAGCCAAGAGGAACAGATGGCCGAGTTGTCACGTCTTGAATCAAGAATTGCTGCTCCACCCCCTGTTCCCCCACCAAGAGTCCAGCCACCTCTTGGAACTACAACTCAGCGCTCAAGCGTTCCATGCCACCAGTGTGGGAAACAAGGACATATAGTCCGAGTCTGCAGAGCGGTGCTCCCAGACTTCAATCTGGCCTGGGTCCGCCAACCCCAGCCTACGGCCCCTGAAGAGAGGAACCCATTTCACCCGGCACAGCCTTTAAACACCTAGAGCCCATGGTAACCGGGGCAACCATGGGCAAGCAGCAAGACCCCCCACTACAGGTTAGCAATACATGTGATGGAAGAGAGGACACCCCATTGGTGGGTCCCAGGAACGAGGGGGAAGTGGAAGTCAACAGAGTAAAGTGCAGGGCTCTCACCCCAAAAACAAAACAATCGGCCAACAGGGTTCGTACGGTCATGAAAAACCTGGAAAAGTCATGGAATTTTAAAATGCAATTTCCAGGCCCTGGAAAAGTTATGGAAAATAATATTTTTTCAGAAGTTTTGGAAAAGTCATGGAAATATATCTAAAGTTTCATCAATTAATCCAAACAAAATCGATGTGTCATAATAAAATGTAAATTGCCACGGACCGTCGTGATATTTTGGTGGTGTGAAAAGTTTATTCAGTCTGGCTCAGTCTGTGTTACTGGGCCTGCGGCGTGCAAGCACCTAGGAACTGCAAGCACGCCCACTAGCCTGGAGTTGCTTCTGCTAGCAAACGGACGATTTCGACAAAATGCCAGGGAAGCGCAGTTTCAATAATACATGGCTTTTTAAGGGTAAATACCAATTATGGCTGGCAAAAGACGCTGACCCAAGACGTGCTAAATGCAAACTGTGCTGTAAAACATTTGACATTTCGAATATGGGCGAGGCAGCGCTCGTTAGCCACTTGAAGGGGAAAAGCACAAGACTGTAGCCGCAGCTGCTAGCAGTGCAATACCCATAGGTGAGTTTATGAACGCTGATGCTGTGAGGACATCCAGCAACACTGCTACAGTTTCCACAGCAACAAAGCAGACAACTTTGGACGTTTCTGCAAAAAATGAAGTCATCAAAGCGGAGATACTGTGGGCACTAAAAATCACGAATTCACACTACTCATTCAAGTCATCCGAGGACACGACCCGTGTTTTGGCCGCCATGTTCCCGGATAGCCAGATTGCAGCAAAATGTACCTGTGGTGAGAACAAGTGTGCCTATGTCTGCACTTTTGGGCTTGCGCCGCACTTTAAAAGAATCTTACTGTCAGAAGTGTCCCAACAAAAGGCATGTGTAGTGCTGTTTGACGAAAGCCCAAACCACCATTTGCAGTCCAAACAAATGGATTTACATGTGAGGCGGTGGGATGGAGCAGAAGTAAAGACTAAAGACGACACATTGAGTTCCAGACTTTGCATATTCCGTCTCTAGTTTTAGGAGTGCAAGTTAATTTTGGAAGATTTATTTAATTTATTTATGTTATGTCTTTTTTTTTTATATTGACAACTCATGTACTGATTACTGAGTAATCAGTAGTTAGCACTGTTATTCCTACCCCAATGCACTATTTCTCTCTGTTTATCTCTGACAGAAAATGTGATGGCATTTTTATCTTTTGAGACATTGAAAAAAATGTTAAACCATTGGAATTAAAATATGAGAAAATTTATCTAAGTGTGCCTGTCTGGTGTTTTTTTTTTTGTTTTAGAGAGGCACCATACATTTCAGATGTAAATCTAATTTTACTTAGTGTTACGATAATTAGTTTTCAGTGGTCCCATTGAGATAAAATAATTTCTTTTGGTCATGGAAATTCAGTAAAAGGTTTTGGAGAAGTAATGGAGAAGTCATGGAAAATCATTGGTGAAAAAGTGTAAGAACCCTGGGCCAAACATCATTAGATTTGTGAGTAGAAAACAAAATTGAGGTGCTAAAGCTTGCAAAATAAGTTGAAGGGCACAGAGGAATAAGTAAATGAGCATCTCACAAAGACGAGCGCTGAAATCGTAAGACAAGCCGAGATCCTTAGAAAGGGAAGGTGATCAGGGCACTTGGACAAGGAACTGTAAAGTAATAAGACTGACTGGTACACCAGATCAGACTAAAGCTGTAGCCGTCAGAGACATAAACGATCTTGATCAATATGAAGGAAAATTATTATTATTAAGGTAGAGAGGTGGAGTAATGGGGAAATGCCATACTTTTTAATTTTAGTTAATTTGAGTTGTGTTGAGAAATATAAGGTGCAATGTTGTTTGTGTGTGACAACTCTGGTATAAGGATAATAATACACGGATTTTAAGTCTTTTGAATTAAGAGATCACAAACTTTGGGTTAGAAAATGACATTGTTCCAGAGAGCCACTTCTGCCAGAACATTAACATGAATTGTGAATATTACTCTGAAGACAAGTTCAATTCCAGTGTGAAAACAGAGGGGTTTTTTCAGTGTTTCACTTCAACAGTAGGAGTCTCTACAGTAATGTCTCCAGAATTAAAGATGACCTTCAGCAGTCCCAGTAAAGGTTTGGTGTAATGGCAACTAATAAAGAACTGCAGGATGGATTAGAGGGCTAAGAAATGGCAAAACAGGGTCAATAAAAGGGGAAGGGTAGTTGCCCTGTTTGTGATGTCTGCTCTTAAATGTAAGGTTATTAGTAATACGACGACAGCTGTTGTCGACAATTTGATGGACCATTGAAATTAAGGCAGAAAGATTCAAAAGCATATTGATTAGTTGCATTTATAGAACACTTGGGTCGTGTACTGATCAATTTGATAAGATGTCTGAATTACATGAAAGACATAACGATAATGTGATTTTTCTTTGTGGTGACTTCAACATTTATTTGCTTAAATCTAATGATCATACGAAAACTACAGAATTTGTTGATATTTTGTTTAGTTTGCGTTTCCTTCCATCCATCCATTATCCAAACCGCTTATACTGCTCTCAGGGTCACGGGATCCCAGCAGTCATTGGGCGGCAGGCGGGGAGACACCCTGAACAGGCCGCCAGGCCATCACAGGGCCCACACACACACACACACACACACACACACACACACACACACACACACACACACACACACACACACACACACACACACACACACATTCCCACCTAGGGACAATTTAGTACAGCCGATTCACCTGACCTACATGTCTTTGGACTGTGAGAGGAAACCGGAGCACCCGAAGGAAACCCACACAGACACGGGGAGAACATGCAAACTCCACACAGAGGACGACCCGGGACGACCCCCAAGGTTGGACCCAGGACTTTCTTGCTGTGAGGCGACCGCGCTAACCACTGTGCCACCGTGCCGCCCTAGGCCCCAGTTTCCATCCATTAATTGTAAAACCTAGTAGAAAGAATAAGAAAGGATGGGGCAACTTTGTTAATATTTTTCCAAATGTTATTAGTGGGAAGATAAAAAGTGGTCTATTAGTGACTTATGTAAGTGATCATTTGCCTGTTTTTAAAGCGTTAGAAATTAACAATAAGATAAAGAACAAAAAGGAAGACTAAGAATTTGATTGGTATAAAATCATCAGGGGCAATATGGCTCTTAAGGCAAAACTTTTGAGTCATGATTGGCAGGAAGTTCATGTAGAGGATACTACTGACTCATCTGATACATTCTTGACACATTATGGCCGACATTGTCTGTTGAAAGAGCATAGACAAAATCCTAAGAAGAGGAGCAAACCATGGTTTACAAAGGGGCTGGAAAAAGCTTTTAAAAGAAAAATAGGTTCTATAGGGTATTTATCAAACAGAGGAAATGGAGGACAAGCACACAAAAAAATTACAAAAACAGAATAACGTATTATGAGATCACAACAAAAAGGCTATTATAATCAGCTGTTGCAAAAACATAAAAATAATATTAAGGCTACCTGGGATGTGTTTAATGACATTATTAAAAATCATAGTAAAAGATGAAATTGATGACCTTTTTTTTTTAAATTCAGGCCAAAATTTGGAAAAGAAAACTAACCTTCCTACAGATGAAGACAACAGTTTTGATTTTGTATTTGACAACAGCAATTCGATGTTCCTTAGTGGAGTCTGTGAGTGATGTGTTAGAATGTAGATAATAAAAGAAGCAATTGACTGTGTCCTAAAGCCATTCACAGCCATTTACTTGTATATGTAATAAATTCTTTATTACAGACATTGTTTTTCTAATAAATGAAAATGGCTAAGGTGGTTCCAGTCTATAAAAATGGTGACAAACACGTTGTATCAAATTATAGACTTGTGTCTTTGCTACCTCAGTTTTCTAAAATACTTGAAAAATTATTTGTAAACAGACTTGGTGACTTTATTGAGAAAATGTGAGTTATTCAGTGACCATCAATATGGGTTTAGGACAGTCGATCGATATCTTTAGCAATGATTGATTTTGTAGAAATTATAAAGTAGAAAAGAAACAACACACTGTAGCTGTTTTTATTGATTTACGTGAAGGGTTGACACAATTGCTTTCCTTTTGCAGAAATTGGAACGGTATGGAATAAGAGGTGTCACACAGTGCTGGTTAAAAAGTTATTTAAATAATAGATTTCAATATGTGAAAATTAAAATCACTGAATCACATTTTAGAAGAGCGTTCCACAAGGTTCGGTATTGGGAACTAAGTTATTCAAATTATATTTGTACAGTATCTAATACATTGAAATTTGTAACATTTGCTAATGATACAAATTAATTTGTTCAGAGGAGGACATGAAAGAATTATTGAAAACAGTAGAAAGGGAATTGATCATGTTAAAAATGATTTGATATTAATAAGTTATCACTAAATAAAATAAAAACAAAATTTATGGTGTTCGGCAGTTTCAGGTTTAATTGTGAAAAAAAATAAGTTAAATGGAGTTGAAATTGAAAGAGTATTTGAAACAAAATTGAATGATTGAATGAATGATTGGATGCTATATAATAGAGTATATCGAACTGAAATTATCTATATAATCATGTTCCTTACAAAACAAGGGATCTGTTGAATAAGAAATGTTTGCATATATTGTATTGTTCACTTGGCTTTATTGTGGGCCATGATGGTGTCTTTATATCTCTAATTTTTTCCTCCTGGGGCACGTTGTCCTGTCATGAGCTGAGAGTAAAGGACTTGTTTTGCGAGGCAAGACTCAGACATGTGGAGGACATGGCCAGTCCACCTCAGCTGTTGTTGCGCAATAATGGTAGTTATAATAGACATGTTGGCCTCCTCGAGGACGCTGAAGTTGGTGCGCTTATCTCCCCAACTGACCTTAGGGATCTTCCTGAGGCATCGCTGTTGGTGTGCCTTCAGGTGCCTGCTATACATGTGTTGAAGCCACCACCACACACACACACAATGAGGCTCTCGTGAGGCCCAATTAATGATATCTGATGGTGTGCTAAAGGCCAGCAAGTTCAAGAACCAAGTCTTCATTACCTGAGATTTTAGAGAAGCAATATTTTAGATTTTAGTATTGCTACACAGAGAAATTCTGTTTGACACACTTTTCGCCTGATTGGAT
The DNA here is from genome assembly GCF_029633865.1 of Lampris incognitus. Classification (NCBI taxonomy): domain Eukaryota; kingdom Metazoa; phylum Chordata; class Actinopteri; order Lampriformes; family Lampridae; genus Lampris; species Lampris incognitus. Next base: position 13,451,134 of record NC_079214.1, on the reverse strand, counting down.
TTTCAGCTGAGTTGGTGAAGTTTCAGTGATTTCACTGCCAACGTTTTCGATACACTGTCCCATAGTAAGTCATCAGTCCTTTCTTTTTTACTTGGACTGAATTTATCAAAGCAGTCTTGGGGGGGGCTTTAGGCCCTTGATGGCTTATTGTTGTGATTTGCTCGTCACTGGTTGCATTCTTAGTGATGGCAAGAGTTAAGCCTCTCCTGAAAGAAACCTCCTCAGGTCATTGTTTCTTTGTCATCCCAAATGAGACAGCTGGGTTTATCAGAGCGGTGTGTAAAACTGGGACCTTCAAGACAAGAGAATGGCACTCATATTCACCTACAGTTAAGTTTTTGTTTTGTTTTTGTTTTTTTTTCCCGGTTTCTGTGTGTTTTTTTGTTTGTTTTTTTAAGATCCAAATAATAATCTGCAGTACCAGTATTGGAATTGACCATCCCCAAATTTTCAGACTGATTCTGACAGCTTTCTCTTACCCGCTCGGCATGTGGAAAGGAGCTTGTTTGTTAGCCTGTCTTTCAGCATCTCTTGAAATACAGGTGAGGGTAAACAGGGTGTAGATGCATCTTATGCTCCTGATAGACTACCCCCACATTTTACCACAACGATTGATGCTGTTCTCAGTTTTCAAAATTTAAGCCTGTACTCCCTGTCCTGGCCCTGATCACAGTTTTCTGTAGTTCCATGTTCTTATAGATTTACAAGTTATGCAATTGTCACACCTTGATATTTGGCATAATAAGTCACCAACTTTGTGAAACTGTTGATTAAATCATTATTATCTTTTGCTAACACCTGGACACGCTTTTGCTTTTACACCACCTGACTTTGCAGACCATCTTCCTCTGCTGATTCTGATTGCTGAGAGATTTCAGACCTCGAGATTATGCAGGCGCGTGGTGTCAAATTTGTGTCTAAATTAAATCTTATACTCAGAGGTGCACATAAGTAGTGCGCAGGTGCGCATGCGCACTTAAAATATTCAACGAGCACCAGATTCAAGTGTTTTACTGCGCATCTGCGTACCAAACATTTTGCGGTGCAGAGTATGAGCCACTGCTTTTAGCCAATGCTATAGTATGAGCCACTAATTTCTCCAAAATGTCAAAGAAGCAAGCGACATTGAGTAATTTCTTTGGTGTTCCTCCACCTCCACCAAAGAAACGCCATACTGAACCAGAACCAAAGTCAAAGCGTAAGTTTTCAGAGAAATGGCTGCAGGACATCGGCTGGCTTCAAACAGATGACGCCCGCACCGAGATGTGGTGTAAACTATGTCGGGAAAATCCCACATTAGCGGATAGAAACTGCCACTTTTATATGGGGACGAAAAACTTCAGCCATCCAGCTTTTGATAAGCGTGCAAACAGCAGAGAACACCAGAAAGTAGCGGAAGCTATTGCTAACAGGCGCAGCCAGGACGAGAGACCCAGCGGCCTGCTCGACACGTGGCAAGACAGACTGACGGAAGAACAACATCAGGCACTGACAAACATGTTCTGGTTGGCCTTTCACACAGCGAAATATGCACGTCCTGTGCGTTCATACGAGGAGGATATTCCGCTTCTCAAGAGGTTAGGAGTTAACGTCAGGACTGCTTATCATTCGCGAGAAGGGGGACCCCGCATCACGGAGAGCATCGCTCAGACAATAAGTTCAGAGTTAAGTGAAAAACTGAAAGCAGCTGAATTTTGGGGTGTGCTTTTCGATGGATCCGAAGATGTAACAAAAACGGAGCAGGAAGTTGTGTACATTGTTTCTGTGTCCCGCAACGGAGAATACAGCTCAGACTTCCTTGGATTAATTAATCTGGGGGCCAACCGAACAGCACAGGACATAGTGGATGGACTTGTGCAACTGTTCAATGATTGTGGTTTAGCAGAGTGGAAGACAAAGTTGGTGTCGGTATGCAGTGATGGAGCAGCTGTCAACGTTGGAGTTTACAACAGGGTCGTTCCCAAATTACGTCAGATGGTGGATATCGGGGATTCCCTTGTGCATATTCTGTGCACCGCCCACACGCTGGAGAACTGCGCTAAATCAGCTGATCGTGTGGTCCCATACTGAGTCATTTGATAAATATATCATCACTTTGCTAAGCTTTTACTTAAAGAAAGGGGGTGCAAAACGAACTGCACAACTACAAAAGATATGTGAGGAGAAAGACATTGATTTTGTCAAACTAAGTAAGTTCCACAACATCAGATGGTCTGCATGGAGACAAGAGACTGTGTTTAAAATATGGAGAATGTTACCAGCCATTCAGATCCAAGTGGCAACAAGTGATGACAGTAGCCTAAAACATATCTGCACAGAGCGTTTTCGTTGTTTCCTAGCCAACATGCTTGATGTTGGGAACATTTTACAGTTCACCTCCCTCAGGTTCCAGAAAGACAATCTGACTATTGGTGAATGCAAAGATGAGCTCACGGTTGCTATTGGACAGTTGACGCTACTGATGGGCAGTGAGGGCAAGTACAGGGAGGAGACTGTGGCACATGCTGAAGCTGACAGGGATAAGATTGATGTGTTGAGAGCTTTAATTACTGAATTTGAAAGCAGATATGAATCCCTCAAGTCATGCGATCACTTTTTTATTTTTGATCCTACAACTTGGCCTAATGAAATGAAAGACCTCCACGGTTTTGGCAACACAACACTTAGTAACATCCTTGAGAAATATGAGGCCAGCATGCATGTTGACAAAGATTCAACTTTAAGAGAGTGGATGTGTTTAAAGCAAGCTGGAAAACGTTTGGCAGCCTCCTCTGTGCATGATCTAGTCAATGTAGTGAACACCAGCAACCCAGGCAGTTACTCCAACATTCAGAAAGTCCTTCTGCTGTCTCTTACACTGCCCTTGAGCAGTGCTGCGTGTGAGAGGGGATTTTCACACCTGAATATAATAAAAAACAAGTACAGATCCTGCATGTCAGCCTATCGCCTCTCATCTCTAATGCACAGCCACTTATCTAAGTTCACAACAGAAACCTTTGACCCAAAGCCAGCAGTAGACTTGTGGATGCAAACAGCTAATCGTAGGCTGAAGCAGCGAGAAAGGAGCAGGCCTAGTACATCTGGTGTTTTTGAAATAGAGGAAGACAGTCTGGAGGGGAGTGATGAAGATGACGATGATGTCCTGTAGGATAACAGAACTTTCAGTGCTTTAAATAGCAGTATCTGTTGTGAGTTTGATTTGGTTTTCAGTGTTTGAAAAAGCAGTCATTTGTATATTTAGTTTTCAGTGCTTGAAGAGCAGTCATTTCATTTGAAAGTCACATGTATGGCACTTTAAAGAACAGACATTTTGTTGTAACCTACTGCTTTTATTCATTTTCATTTGAAATTAAAGTACATGTAATGTTATCCATGTATCCCTCATATTTTGTTCATTTTGTGAGGTGGGTGGGTCATGGAAAAATGCATTTAAAAAAAGGTGAGCACCAAGCAAGAACCTCAGGTGCTCCTTTGAGAACCAGACCAAAAAAAGTATGTGCACCCCTGCATACTGGTGTCTGTACACAGCACAACTGTCAGTTATGGAATTAATCTCATCACACAAGTGATTGCTCATAGAACTTTTTTGTTTTTACCTATCTTACCTTCACTTTGTTTTCCTTTTCCCCCACAATCCTATTTCTACAACTTCCCTGTGATTTTTTTTAAAACATTTTATTGCTGTGTTATGGTCCATAGGCAGGTTGTTTACCAAAATTGCTGTCCAGCGAAGGTTTACTGTTATTATTTTATTTGAATAGAAAATAAATGAGAACAATGCTGACCTTGCCAAACTTGTGTTTATTTAGGAGCTGAAATCTGATAAATGTACCATCACATCCCATTAGAACTTGGAGGTTCTAGCTTCAGCTTGTTTTTATTGTAGTATATGGTGGCATACAGTTGCTTATGTATCTGAAACTTTTATGAAAAAGAAGAAAACTGGTAAACTTGCAATCTATATAGTTCTTTAACACATTTATGTGCTACCATATATGCTGTGTGTCGATGCATGCTCAATAATTCAGGTAAATCACAAAGTTGAATCAGTTCATCTGGACAAAGTTATTTGGGAGACATGTTTCATCACTCATCTAAGGGACCTCTTCACTCTCAACTCACTGCAGGTATCCCCACCCCTTATAAACAATACAGTGGCATTATGGCCGAAACCAAGGGTCGGTTTCATATGCAAATAACTGTAACAATTAACTAGAGTTATAATGGCCATATATACTATTCACAGAGGATTGGGGAGCTGTGCAGCGTGTTTTGGATTTTGGGGTCACCGTTGCTTTAAAACCCCAAAAGACGCTGCACCAGAAATTGGTCCGCCCCAAGGATCAGGTCTCCCGGTACAAACAGAGCAATATAGTGTACGCTGTTAAGGGCCAGGAGGATTGCCATGACTTGTACTTCAGGGAAACCAAACAGACGCTGGCCAGGTGGGTGGCACAACACAGAAGAGCTAACGTATCGGGCCAGGACTCTGCAGTCTACACCCATCTACAGGCCAGTGGCCACTCTTTGAAGGATGAGGATGTGGACGTCCTTGATAGGGAGGAACGCTGGTTTGAACGGGGAGTCAAAGAGGCCATGGATATGAAGAGGGAACGACCATCCCTGAACCGGGGGGGGGGCTAAGAGTACATCTGTCACCATCTTACAATGCTGTGATTGCAACTATTCCCCAGTCCTCTGAATAGTACACATGGCCATTATAACTCTAGTTAATGGTCACATTAATTTACATATGAAACCCTGTTTTTGGTCGTTATGCCACTGTATTGTTTACGAGGGTGTGGATACCTGCAGTCAATTGAGACTGAAGCAGTTTACTGCTTCCGCCTTTGTGAGATTCGGCTTCGTGAGATCGATAACTGTTGTTTATTCTTTTACTATCTCTTCTCGATATTCTGCCCTAGCCTCTTCATTTGTTGTACCGATTTAGCTATTTTCTGTGCTTAGTTCACTTATCGCTATATTCTCTAGTTTTCTTTCTCAAATGACTCTTGTGTTTAGTAGGCAGCCTCTCGTTCCTAGATTTTCACTGGCTTTCAGCTTTGCCTAGCTTAGAAGTTAGCTCTATTGCATTTGCAGTCAAAGCAGCCTCGTTAAAACGATGGTGTGGTGACCTTCACAGTTACAGATAGGTTGTCTCTACTAGAGAGATGTGTCCATTAGAGCAGCTTCTTTCGGCTAGGATTACGTTAGATGTGACAGGCAATCCAGATGGCCTTAGTCCCAGTCCTGATAGCAAAACTGTTACTGCTAGCACTAGCTCAGCCTCGTCTGCAGATGCAGCAGAGTTTGTCTGTTTACAGGAACGGGAAGGCTCACAAAAGCAAGCAACCTGTCGTGTGGCCTGGTCTGCAGACACCTCACCGACTGCAAACCGGTTTTCGCCCATCACCAGCCCTTTTGGTAGTCCTACCGGCCAGTGTGCCTCTCCCGCATCTTTCAACGGCAAAGCAATGCACACTAGTGATAGGAGACTCCACTCCCCACAGTATCAGATCAGCGTCGCCAGCCTTGGTTCACTGTTTGCCAGAGTCTCCGACATAGAGGATAATCTTAGGGTGCTTGGCATCCTGGAGGCATCTCGAGCTCTTGACTCTCAAAATACAGGGCTCCTGTGTGCACCCAAAGTTAAAAAGAAGTCAGCTGATGGCAGGGCCTTTTCCTATCAGGCCCCATTCTTATGGAATAAATTGCTTGCTGCCATCAGACATCCAGAGTCTGTTGAGTCCTTTAACTCCAAACTTAAAACTCATCTTTTTGCCTTAGCCTACAATTAGTTGCCTTTAAGTTGAGTGCTTCACAACCTGTACTGCATAGCAGGTCGATTTCTGTCTCACTGAATTTACTAAGCACTATTCTGCCAGTGAGATCATAGTGTATAGATTATTGATCATTGCAAACTGTTCTCTTCTCTCATAAGTCTTTTCTCTCTCTCTCTGAATGATGTCTTCTCCTTTCTCTCATGTTGTGTGTGTGTGAATGGTGTGATATGAATCTCTTGTGCACGTGTAGTCTGTCCGCCCAGGTCTCCATGGTGATGGTGGTCGCCACCTGGACACTGCTTGGCATCCTCCTCATCATAAGCTTGTTTTTATAAATCTTGGATGATCCACTGTGGCGGCCCCTAACGGGAGCAGCACAAAGTAGTAGTAGTAGTAGTAGATCACATAATTTTGTTATCCTGTTTCAATGTTATATCCTCTCACAGAGATGTGGCTAATGTGTTTTTGGGGTTTTTTTGCCTCCATGGTGATGGCGGTCATGTGGCTTGGGTCAGTGGCATTTCTGGTGCCAACTGGACACTGCTTGGCATCCCCCTCATCATATTCTTCATATATTTTACAATTCCATTATAACTCTGTTATTCTATTCCAATGTTGTATTCTGTAAATTGTGTAAACACAACATCCATGTTATGCGTCTTGGGAGAGAGATCCCTCCTCTGTTGCTCTCCCTGAGGTTTCTTCCTATTTTTTCCTTTATTCGATGCGAGGGTCTAAGGACAGGATGTTGTGTTGCCGTAAAGCCCCCTGAGGCAAATTTGTAATTTATGACAATGGGCTATACAAAAAAAGAAAAGAAAAAAGACTTGATTGAAGAGGTCACTTAGATGAGAGATGAAACGTTTCCCCCAAAAAACTTTGTGTCCAGATGAACTGATTAAACTTCCCGTGAAATGTTATATGCTAGTTTAGTCATCTGTTCAAAGTTTAGCATCAAGCCTGTTATTACTGAGTTCTCCATAAAAAAAAGATATGGGCTAGAAGCAAACAGCAGGCTCGAAATTACATTGAAATACTTGTTGAATAATAAGTACTGGTGTTTTAAACAATGAATTTGCATCTGTTTATAGTAATGCTTGAAATCCGTCCATCACCTGTCATGTGAAGCATGTCGGTGTTGATATGTTGCCTGCAGGTCTCTCCCAGTGAGAACCATTCAGTTGGATTTAGCGACTTGATTGATCCGGCTTCACTTTCATTTTAATCCTTCCCAGTGGCTTTCTGTAACCCTGCTTACCACACAGAAAGTAAAAGACGTGAATCCTTTTCTTTTTTAGAACTTCTCATATTAACGCAACACTTTTTACACTTTGTGTACCAAACTTTGAAGTGTTTTCAACTTGGCAACCATGAGAATCAGAATCAGGATACTTTATTCATCCCCGAGGGGAAATTGGGTCTGTTATTGTCCAACAGAACCAGAATTGCCTGGTTTGCAGCTGCTCAGAAAAATGTAAATCGAATGAAACGTTAACAAATGGTGTGATAAGTGGGGAAAATATCACAATTGCACAGTAATTTGGGCATGAAACATTAACCACAGCAGCCCAAACTCTCATTATCATTGAGTTTAAATCCAAATTTCATGTCCCTGGTACAATATTGACCAGGATGTGGGCCATCCACAGAACTGAAGTTCTGCACCGCAAAGCTCTTAGATGAAGTAAATTGGTTCGCTTTAAAGGACCCTACACCGATTTTCAATCATATCTGTATTTATTACACATAGGGAATCCGTGCTGATAATATCCTGCAGACTTTCCAGTGTTATTTTGTATTGCCGTGGCCCGCTGTGGAAACTTTGCTTACTTCCGCAGTCCAATGACATTTTGCTGATGTCACTGTGAGGCGGAAGAACCACTGCTAAGACATGGAGGGTGACGTTTCCGTGTTGATTCGATCAGTGGGGAGTGGATCCTGTGTCTCTTGGAAAGACACAGCAGCCATATTTACAGCAATACACTTGGCTGTTGTACCCAGAATCGTTTGGACAGCAAAATGATCTCGGGACGTCGCCACTGAAAACCTTTTGGATGGATGACTCTTACATCAACCTATTGGATGACTATTAAAGGGTTAACAGTATTCATCCATCCATTATCCAAGCCGCTTATCCGAATTCCGGTCATGGGATGCTGGAGCCTATCCCAACAGTCATTGGACGGCAGGCGGGGAGATACCCTGGACAGGCCGCCAGTCCATCCCAGGGCCAACACATTCACACCCAAGGACAATTCAGTAAGGCTGATTCAACTGACTTACATGTCTTTGGACTGTGGGAGGAAACCAGATCACCCAGAGGAACCCCACGCAGACAGGGGGAGAACATGTAAACGCCACACAGAGGACAACCTGGGATGACCCCCAAGGCTGGACAACCCTGGGGCTTAAACCCAGAACCTTTTTGCTGTGAGGCGACCGCGCTAACCACTGTGCCACCATGCCGCCCACTAACTATGTTAATGAGCAATGAGTTGGGTATCAGGCCCTGTGATGGCCTGGTGGCCTGTCCAGGGTGTCTCCCCACCTGCTGCCCAATGACTGCTGGGATAGGCTCCAGCATCCCCGTGACCCTAAGAGCAGGATAAGCGGTTTGGATAATGGATGGATGGAATGGAAGTTGGGTACCAGGATAAATTATTTACAAATGATAGTTGTTATAATGTGCTACCATTCATTCACCAATAACCTGTAAAGTAACTATCTACTTCATCCATCAAACTACAGCTACCATGATTTTAATAAACAAACTAATTCTGTTGGGAAGAAAAAGGGACAAAAATGTTTTTAAAAATCTGATTCTGATTTCAAAACGGGGCCAAAGACATCGGACCAACGTGAAAGTCAGCACAGCTGGCGTAACAAACCGTGCGATAGCAAGTTGCCTGGTTGTACATAACATTTAGAATTGACTCATACAGTCATCACCTGTCCTGCAGGTTTAGATGTGTACATTGCCCATAAAGATATTGATTATTCAAACATCTTCTGCCCGCACTCCCGAGGTGTCCTCCTTCACTCCAGTGCACATCCTAATTAGCTGGTAGACGACATGTCATGAATGATATTTGTAAAAGATCATTAGTTTTCTCATGAGTGGAATGGCAGTGTTTTTGTCTACAACGTAAAAGTTTGTTTCACTTCGTTGCTTTGAAAATGAGAAAGCCACGGCCTCAGATGGTAAGAAAGTATCTGTCATTCTCTAGAGAAATGGGAAAGAAAAGAAATGTATTTTTTTATTTTTTTTATTATTTTTTTTTTTCAACATTGAGTGACTCAATTTCACGCTCCATTGGCATATCTGGGGTGACGCGCCATGAAATCAGTCCAATTCTGGGATTTCAGAGGAGCAGTATTTTTGAAACCTCTTGAGATATGTGGCCATATTACTTTCTCCACCTCCAGACAGATTACAGTATTATGTGGCAGGTACAAAGGTACGAAAGTGGTCATGGTTAGTTTAGCTTTTTTTTTTCTTTTTTTTTTTTTTCAGGAGACCTGTTTATAACAATACTCTGAACATCTGTTAAGCCAAATATTTTACCTTGACTCACTTATTGACTTACACACGCACATACACTCTCTCTCTCTCTCTCTCTCTCTCTCTCTCTCTCTCTCTCTCTCTCTCTCTATGTATATAAGTATGCATCTTTATATCAAACATTAACCTTAACCTATGTTTTGTTGAAAACTGATGGGATGCAGGACATTTTTAATTTAATCGTGTGGATTTAATCGGACACTTCAATCCAACAACGAACAAACGATAGCAAACAAGCTGTGTGGACGATACTTAATTATTATTTTTTCTTGGCCATGTGATCCAACCATCAAAATCCAGAAAAGCTTTTCAGTGCATGAGTTGTGGTGGTGACGGAGCTTGCAGAGCAGACCAGACATCCCTGCAACTTCCTCCAGCTTTTCGGGGGGGGGGGGGGGATGCAAAAGTGTTTCCAGGCCTTCTAGCAGAGGTGGAAAACTCCACTTCAGAAAGTAGAAGTACTAACCATGTATTTGCTCCACCCATGCACCAAACCAGCTCATTCTAATTAGCACAACACTTCAGCCAGGTAGGAGAACTAATTAGTGAAATCAGCTGGTTTAGTCCATGGGTGGAGCAAATACATGGTTAGTACTTCTACTTTCTGAAGCCGGGTTTTCCACCTCTGCCTTCTAGGACATAAATCTCTCCAGCTACTTGACTCAGGGGACTACCTCTAGCTGTTGGTGTAAGGTGTTCCTCCATCGATGGCTGTCTTTTTCCCCCTTAATTATTCAATCTTTGGGGCGTCCAGATAGCGAAGCGGTCTATTCCGTTGCCTAACAACTCGGGGTTCATCAGTTCGAATCCCCATGATACCTCTGGCTTGTTCAGGCATCCCTACAGACACAATTGGCCGTGTCTGTGGGTGGGAAGCCGGATGTGGGTATGCACCCTGGTCGCTGCATTAGCACCTCCTCTGGTCGGGGGGGGGGCTGCGGGGAATAGCGTGATCCTCCCACACGCTACGTCCCCCTGGCAAAACTCCTCACTGTCAGGTGAAAAGAAGCAGCTGGTGACTCCACATGTATCGGAGGAGGCATCCGGTAGTCTGCAGCCCTCCCCGGATCGGCAGAGGGGGTGGAGCAGCGACCGGGACAGCTCGGAAGAGTGGGGTAATTGGCCAAGTACAATTGGGGACAGAAAGGGAAAATTCCCCAAAAAATAAAATAAATTATTCAATCTTTTTGATAAAAGTTACGTGAAGCTGATTTAAATCATCAGCAATACCAGCATCATAACTTGCAGTAACAAATGCAAGACATCTACCCATCCATTATCCCAACCGCTTATCCAGGTCTCTGGGATGGTCACGAGGATGCTGGAGCCTATCCCAGCAGTCATTGGGCGGCAGGTGGGAAGACACCCTGGACAGGCCGCCAGGCCATCACACAGGGCCAACACACACACACACACACACACACATTCATGCCTAGGGACAACTTAGTACGGCCGATTCACCTGACCTACATGTCTTTGGACTGTGGGAGGAAACCGGAGCTCCCGGAGGAAACCCACACAAATGCAAGACAACAAATGTAAAATCTGACACAAACATAATAACAAAGACGCTGCCGTATTCCACTCATAGCTGGGAAATTGTTGGAAAACCGCCTCCCCCGGCCCTGGCCTTGCCTCATGATCATTAGATGACGGCAAAACGTTTCATTCTGAATTTTAGCCACTAAGCATTTGATGCGAGTTCTGCCGTGAGCCGCTCCGGAGAGTCCACTGGAGCAGGCGTGTTCTTCAAAACCCCTGATAGCTGTAGCTGCAGGCCTTACACGGGAGGAAACACATGTTGGACGAAAAACCAACGCAAAAAAAAAAAAAAAAAAGAAACCTAGCGGGAAGGTGTGAAACGGCTTTGCGTGTGAGCATGCACACATGACCGGGCTGGATGCCCTCATGAAATAATCATCCGGTGTCTGACTTTGTTTAAATCAGATATAGAGAGCTTTTTTGTCTTCCGAGACATTTTGATCTCTGCTTTGTCATTAGGCGAGGGGATGTGATGAAATTTACATAGGGCTAATTCTTCAGCCTGCTGACAACATATTTTCCCAGTGACAACCATCTTTAATATTTAGAAGAGTACTTTCTCCCATGCCCTTCAACTGTGCCTGCAGTATTAATGTGTCCTTAATGGGAAAGGCTCTATAAATGAGCCTCAAATGGAGCTAGACATTTTAATGTGCAGTAGAATGGCTGTTATTTCCACACTTACGCATAATAGACTTTATTGCATTTTTAATAAAGTGTGGGCCAACATTAATTGTTTAGCAGCCAAGCACTTCATTAGGTGTTTTTAGTTTTCCACGCTCTCGGTCTTCGCGGGTTTTTCCACCATTCTCCAGGATTCCCTTTGTCTCCTCTCATCTATTCTATGTATTATACATCACAGCCCACGGGAAACCGAAGCAGTTTGACCGCCGCCTTTCTGCAGTATTTCTGGGGGTGCGTTTGTTTGTGCATTTTTGGGTGGGTGGGTGGGTGCGCGTGTGTGCACGGGCATGTGACTGTTTGAAGAGGTGTTCAACAAGCCATGTTCTCAGATGTGATCTAATTTCGATGTACGACACCGACCCTTAGTCATTAACCGTATTAGGCACAGCCGTCGCACCGTGACCCAACATTATCACAACATAAGTCTTGTTTTAAGAAATAAATAATAATTCCAAAAAGGTTAAAAACGACTGAATCCTCCCGAATACGCGCCATCTTAGCTCGTGCGCACTGTGTTCACGCGCGTCGCACCACATTTGGTTTTGTGATGACTTGGAGAACAGCGGCTGCCTGAGGCCTCGCATTAGAGCCAACGTAACTACATCAAGTAAAATGGATGATGATTAATATCATCATAGCATTATCATTAGCATTGTTTGATATGACAACGTACAATCGTTCTCTGTGTACTGTGCAGTTAAAAAGAACAAATATAGAATAAATAAAATAGAAGAGCCATGGGTCTATATTCACCTACAGCACAATACAAGTTGATGCTATGATCAAAAGCGGGCCGTTGGAGGCGTCCGGGTGGCGTGGCAGTCTAATCCATTGCCTACCAACACGGGGATCGGCGGTTCGAATCCCTGTGTTACCTCCGGCGTAGTCGGGCGTCCCTACAGACACAAGCGGCCGTGTCTGCGGGTGGGAAGCCGTATTGTGGGTGTGTGTCCTGGTCGCTGCACTAGCGCCTCCTCTGGTCGGTCGGGGTGCCTGTTCAGGGGGGAGGGGTAACTGGGAGGAATAGCGTGATCCTCCCATGTGCTACGTCCCCTTGGCGAAACTCCTGAATCCGGAAAGTTCCCGCCCTCAGGCGCTAGGATTGGCCAGATCTGCCTGTCAGTCAAGGCCGATGCAAATGCGCAACAACCCTAACTCTAGCCACGTTTGCCAGCTAACTGTTAGCCATTAGCCACATTTGCAACTAAGCTAACCATGCCAACTTAACTGTGTGTGTACGGTAAGCGAATATGTTTTTCCTAGGATGAATCCGGAAAGTTGACTGACAGGCAGCTCTGGCCAATCCTAGCGCCTGAGGGCGGGAACTTTCCGGATTCATCCTAGGAAAAAAATATTGGCTCACTGTCAGGTGAAAAGAAGCGGCTGGTGACTCCACATGTATCGGAGGGGGCATGTGGTTGTATGCAGTCCTCCCCGGATCGGCACAGGGGGTGGAGCAGCAACCGGGATGGCTCGGAAGAGTGGGGTAATTGGCCAGACACAATTGGGGAGAAAAGGGGGGGGGGATCCCCCCCAAAAAAAATGAGAGTAAGTCTAATCAGTCTACATTCACCTACAGCACAATACAAGTTGATCCTATGACCAAAAACGGGCCGTTGGCATTCTTTCTTAATTTCTGGAGGAACGAACTGTAACCTATAAATGTCATCATGGTGCAGTTGTGTTTGTAATCTGTTGTCTTCATTCTCACCTCGGTACTTTCTACTTGTCATCTGCTGTGCTGTCTGTTTGTCTGTGGTTCTCCACATGCGTGGCTGCTGCTGCTGCTGCTGCTGCGATAACCTCGTTTCAAGGAATCATAAATTCCATCGTCTCTGATCTGGTCCGTCGGATCAATACCGTTTGGATGTGTGCTCTCGTCGCTGTCAGTTTACATCCACCCTCTGGGAAAAAAATATGATCCACTTATCTTAATTACTGGTTATTTGGTAGGTTGTAGAAAATAGTCAATATATTTGGTAAGTTGCATACTGATTTACTGAAGGCGGAGAGTAGACCAATTACACGGAGCAGATGTTTCCCGCTGCACCAGACAGGTCTCCCCCAGCTGCATATTTGAGTAAACACAAATTTAATTTAGCCTTAAACAGTTTTTCTGTTAATGGTCCCTGGCTGAGAGTGACTGGCACAAAGTGGAGGTTTGAGTCAAATCCTCAGTTTTCACCGGTGTGCTCACACTGTGCTGTGCTACACACATTTCCACCCAAACGCTGAGGGAAATTGTAAGTGAATTTTCGAGAAGTCAGGATAAGTAATGCAAACTTGTGTTTTTTCTCAGCTTGTGTTGTGTCATGGGAGGATCACGCTATCCCCCCCCCCAGTTCCCCCACCGCCCTGAACAAACGCCCCCAACCGACCAGAGGAGGCGCTAGTGCAGCAACCAGGACACATACCCACATCCGGCTTCCCACCTGCAGACCCGGCCAATTGTGTCTGTAGGGACGCCCGACCAAGCCGGAGGTAGCACGGGGATTCGAACCAGCGATCCCCGTGTTGGTAGGCAACGGAATAGACAGCCACGCCACCCGGACGCCCCTCCATCCCACTTTTCTTATTTGCATCTTGAAAATTTGCTGATGGAAACATAGCTACTGACAGCCGCGGCACTTGTGTGATCATAAATGTAAAGCGATTAATAATAATTTGTGAGGTTTCCAATATTTCTTGGCCAATCTGCTGAGATAAGTTTAACAGCACGAGCAGGAAGTGACCCTTACGAAGCTCTGTTTGGATCGATCCTGCACCGTGAAAAGGCCCCCACGCCTGTAAATGTGGAACTCAGATAGTGATAATGTGGGCTGGTGCTGCCGTATGTTTAGGACCCATTTCCAACTGGAGTTTAGGATTACAGTCGGTGCCCTTTGAACTCACTTGAAAGACGTCGGAGTGCTTAGCGCGGCGGTTCGACAGCTCCCGTCTCTTAAGGACGCGCTGATCTTGGTCCCCTCTGGCCATTAATTTCCCTAAATAGACTCGAGCTAATTGGGAGTCATTATCACGCTAGTATGATGCATTAGAGCAACGTGGTCATTTCGAAAGACCTACATGTAGGAATTACAGAAGAGAAAGAGGGAGGTGGAATATAAACGCCTTCCTGGCTTTATTCAGGGTACTGTAGGCCCAAGCAGCTGTGACGGCGAGCCCAACTGTCGAATATTCTCTGATCTTAAATTTGACCGTGGCAGATGCTGGCAAAGAAGAAGAAACACAGAGACATTGACTGAACGAATTGATGTCCGTTTAGCAGAACAAGAGGTTTTAGTGCCCGGCTAAAGGCAAAACATGCTGTCCCGCGGGTGCATTAAATCCAGAGTTGATGAACACTTGAGTTAGCACCCTTGAGATTCAGCACACAGGCAAATGTACTACAGTTTGATAAGTGAAGGGCAAAACCGCCCTCACGCCGTCCCGTCAGCAGTCTCCGGGACAAGGCTGGGCCACACGTTTCAGTGCCTGAGAGGGAGCCCTTACCTGACAGATAGGGCGACTGCCTGCTGTAATGTACATCCCAGAACAGCCGTTATTGGAAAAAGGTTGAGGTTATGGCATTGAGGAGACAGTAAAGACTGTTTAATGAGAACTTGGATACTTGCTGGAAAAAAAAAGAATTTACGATAAGGGGATAAATTGAGAATGTTCATTGACGGCCTCAGCAGACACTAAATGGAACACCTAAATTTGGATTAGAGGGTGGACGGGGACTTGGGATGTTTGCATGTCTATGTGCATGCCTGTGTGTGTGTGTGTGTGTGTGTGTGTGTGTGTGTGTGTGTTTGTGTGTGTGTGTGTGTGTGTGTGTGTGTGTGTGTGTGTGTGTGTAAGCCAAGGATAATGAAAACTGAAAGCTACTGCTAGCAGTGCTGCCCATTCCAGTGTATTGGACTCTCGCACTGCTGTGCTGAATTACCAATAGATGAAGTCATGGGAAGATACTTTGAATCGCAGCAGCAGGGCATTTGTGGGCCGACAGGTGGATTATGGGTAAAGTGCACATGAGCTGTCACCATCGCCTCTAATCGGTGATGCCTAATTTATTCTTCAGCTCTCCGATTTTAGCTGGCCTGTAAATATATCAATATTTCTATAGTTCTGTGGCGATAACTCATTACATGAGCACACAGAAAAATAATGACGCTTACATGACATCATATCTATCACGCCGTTCATTTTGGGTGACCTTGTTACTCGAGAAAAAAAAATGGGACACATTATCAATTTCATAAGCAGTTAATAGGCCATGGGTAGAAAGTGGATTCTATTGAGCCTGGCGTTCATGCACAGCTTTTTAACACACCGGCTGTCAACATTTAAACTGAAATGGCACCTGAACGGATGGTGTTGTTAACTGTTTGTGCTTTTTTTGTTTTGTTCTCTCTGTTTTTATGTTTTCAGTGGTATCGTTTCTAGGGAATCTTGGGATGTGTATTTTTGTCTTCTCTGTTGCACTGCTGCGGGCTGGGAGAAACGGCGTTTCATTTTTATCCATGTGCGCGGGTACATGGTGAAAATGACAGTAAATTAAATCTTGACTCTTGAATGTCTTCACAAAATGCTGCAGAAGCTTTTGCGTCCCACACTAAAGTGAGAGTAAACAAATTCTCCCATTCTCACTTTCTGGTTTCTCCCAGGCATACTTCCCAGCATCACTCATGTCCCCGTGTTGCTATTGACGTGTTGTCGGGCGCTGATTCATGGTGTGTAAGTAAATAATAATGAAAAACAATTACCGATCCCATTTCTAGACTGGCCTCCGGGATAAATGCCCTGACCCCGGGACACAAATCTAACCATGACAAATACATTTGCGGACCTAAAACTGGCATCAAAAACAAGCTAATTCAGACGTTATCATATGCTAATTTGGCTAGTGGTCGAACAAGATTGTGGCTTTTGGGATCCATCACTCTTCCCCCCTCATGGCCGATTTACAATTTGATGCTTCAGCCTCCCTGGAATTTTGATTCCTTGGTGTGTGTGTGTGTGTGTGTGTGTGTGTGTGTGTGTGTGTGTGTGTGTGTGTGTGTGTGTGTGTGTGTGTGTGTGTGCAGAAAAGCATGCATCTACAACTGTTTGAACATGTAAGTACATACGAGAACACAAAAGTGTGGCACTTGCACTTTGCAAGAGCATTGAAACAGGGTCAGTATAGCCTTGACACATCCCTTAAATAAGACCTGTCTCTACCCTCCAAAGTGTTGTCTATTTCAGCAATCTTTTTCTGACTGCAGAAAATGTCAGCTATAAATACTGCTGGCCAGGAACATGACCATACATCCTGGACCAAATATACAAATGTCTTTTCTAGAAGTCAGCAGCAAGCCATCCATAACTGAGGTTGAGTGAGCATAACTTTTATGTGAAGGTCCTCTCAAGGAAACTTGTTGAAGCTGGGAAAATGCTTGCCAAGTCCATTCACCTACAATCGCCTTGCTTTGGCAAAGTTTTGCAGACAGTATTGTCAAAAAAGTTTGAAATGTTGTGTAAGTAGCCTTGACATAGCAAAATTCACCAAATCTGTATCTCTTTCAATAAATCTAACTACTCCCTACCTTTTTAAAGTTTACATCTGTATGAAGAAATCTGAATGGAAATTGGATTGTATTGGGTACCCACAGTTTCACTTTTTGCAGAAGTGAATATTGTAGGCATTTATAATTTTGGGGGTTGGAGAAGGCAAGATTAATCATCCTCGTCTGTACATTTACTATATTAACTATGCATTTAAGAATCTTAAAATCAGATAGATATCAGTTTGGAGTTATTTTATCAATGATTTACATAATTAAGAAAAAATAAATGATGCTAAATAATATGCTCTCAAAGTATAAAGTGATTTTGAAGACCTTCTTGAAATTTATCGGGGCAGCATAAAGGTGTAATTTCTAATGGTTTTTTAAGGCTCTGAAGGCCAAACTGAAATAACTAAAAATGCTAACCCCAAACATTCACAATATACAAGGGAACAAATGTCTTAGGTTGTTTTCCCAAATAAACCTAAGTGGCAGCAGTGGCCAAAATAAAATCAGTTGGCACGGCAGCCTATTATATTTTAAAAAACTTGCCAAATTAAGGTCTGGTATAGGTCTTCCTTTGCTGATTAACTGCAACTTTTCATCAAAAGTTAACCTTGAACAGGCATGAATAATAAATTCACAATGAAATTCTCCGCACTAGCAATAAAGATACTCATGGCTTCCATCAGGAACCAACAGGCTAGCTAGCTAGTGTATTGGCTTTTTTCACTAGCTTCTGATTCATGTCCCCCCACAGTAGGTATTTAGCAATAACAAAGCCCAGCCATTTAGAGGGAAGATATGATTGGTCAGTTTTACTGTCAATGAAAAATTACTCTTTCAATGAATTACTGTTGCTCAGACCTCTGTAAAATTATAGCTGGACCACCAATCACAGAGCTGAAAGCGTAGTATTTTCTTCCTAGCAACTGCAGGGGCAGTGAAATTCTGATAAGGAGACAAAGGCGCTTCTTTCATTTAACCCTTCACATTCCAACATAAACTGAATAGGCAGTTTTTAAGGGTTTAAAAATGGCGTTCTTAGCCCTCTACTTTTCTCTTTTTATAACATTTCACCTTGTCACTAATTTCCTGCTTTTAAATTCGGGTAAAACTAAGATGCTGGTCATTGGCCCTGCTACACACAGACACCAATTTGATCAAGAAACAGTAATGCTCAACAACTCTGTGATTTCACAAAATCTGGTGACCAAAAATCTTGGTGTCACATTTGATCCCAGACTTTCCTTTGATAAGCACATTAAAGAAATCACCGAGACTGCCTTTTTTCACTTCTGTAACATAGCTAAACTCTGGCTTTCCTGTCCATGGCTGACACAGAGACCGTAATACATGCATTTGATTCATCCAGACTTGATTACAGTAATGTTTCATTGTCAGGTCTGCCACATTGTAGTACTAAAATTCCTCAAATGGTTCAAAATGCTGCAGCTAGAATCTTAACTAAAACAAGAAAGTTTGACCATATTACACCAATTCTTGCCTCCCTTCATTGGCTTCCTATCCATGTTAGATCAGACTTCAAGGTACTATGCTGACTTATAAAATCCTAAAAGGCTTTTAAAAGGTATAAGGTATAAAAGGTATTTTAAAAAAGTATAAAGTAAAAGGTATAAAAAGGTAAAAGGTTTCTAAAAGATGTAAGGTATAAGGGGGTTTACCTCCTTATACCTTACAGGCTTACTGTCTGATCTCCTTAAACTCTATTTCATCTCCAGCTCTCCACTCTCAAAATACAGGGCTCCTGTGTGTACCCAACGTTAAAAAGAAGTCAGCTGGTGGCAGGGCCTTTTCCTATCAGGCCCCATTCTTGGAATAACCTGCCTGCTGCCATCAGACAATCAGTCTGTTGAGTCCTATACGTATATTCATACTTAAAACTCATCTTTTTTGCCTTAACCTACAATTAATTGTCTTTAAATTGAGTACTTCATGACCTGTACTGCATGGCGGGCTGGTTTCTGTCTCAGCGAATGTACCAAACAATAGTCTGCCGACGAGATAATAGCGTATAGATTATTGTCTATTGCAACCGTTCTCTCTCACGTCTTTCTCTCTCTTTGAATTATGTTTTTTCCTGTCTCTTGTCCCATGTATGTGAATGGTTTGATGCGAGTCTCTAATGTGTGCATGCGTAGTGTGTCCTTCTGTCAGGTCTCCATGGTGATGCTGGTCACCACCTGGGTGCTGCTTGGAATCCGCCTAATCAGATTCTTGATATAGATCTTATGAATCCATATACTTTTGTTATCCTTTCAATGTTGTATCCTTTTCTCTCTTCAATGTGTGACTAGTGTCTTCCCTTGTCTCTTCCCCCGTGTGGTGTGGTGTGGTATGGTGTGGTGTGAGTCTCCTCTGTGTGCATGTGTAGTCTGTCCTCCTGTCAGGTCTACATGGTGATGGTGGTCACGTAAGTCAGGTCCTAGGCTGTTGCGGTGGCACCTGAACGTTGCTTGGCATCCTCCTCATCACATTCTTCATCTATCTTATCTTATAAATCCAGTATAATTCTGTTATCCTCTTTCAATGTTGTATTCTGTAAATTGTGTTCTATTCTGTATACACAACATCCATTGCACGTCTGTCCGTCTTGGGGGAGGAATCCCTCCTCTGTTGCTCTTCCTGAGGTTTCTTCCTATTTTTTGTCCCTGTTAAAGGTTTTTTTTTTTTTTTTTTTTTTTTTTTAGGGGGCTGTTCCTTATCCAATGCGAGGGTCTAAGGACATGATGTTATATTGCTATAGAGCCCCCTGAGGCGAATTTGTAATTTGTGATGTTGGGCTACACAAATAAAATTGACCTGACCTAAGTGGGAAAGGACACCAAAGGGAGTTCAGGGAACATTGCACAGTGAACAAATAGGGTTTTAAAAGTTAGTATAAGTCTAGGCGCCATGTATCAGGGATGTGTTTTTTTTGTGACTTTTTGAAGTGAAAGTTTATATATTTTCTGAGCTTTAACTCAAAACAATATGGAGGAAAGACTTGTCAATTAATCTTTTATTATAAATTATTCTGATTCAAGCCACAAGCTACCTGTTTGCTCGGTGTTGGCTGTGAGGAATGCCAACAATACCGGGCGTATGGTAGGAGAGGTAATAAATGTTGAAACATTGCCCCCTGGAGTGATAAATCACTTTTATAGAAAAATAACAGATTTAAATTTAAAATGTCAAGGTCTGCTCTTAGGGCCTAGCTTGTATAGATTGATGTTATCGATTCAGACAGATGCCCATTGTCCATGTCTGAGATGTAATTTCCAGCTCTTGTTTAGTATTTGGGAGAGTGGCGTGACAAGACTGTAAAATGTCCAACAATCTATCTCCAAATTACCACCATTTCCTGGCTTTTGAAAAAAACAACAACACCACTATAGTTACGCACAACTTTATAATTGAGAGCATCCCTGCTGTTGTTTTTGCTTGACGAAAATCACATTTGGTGTGCATTTAGTCTGTTTTCTCTCAGCCCCTACAAGGGTACGAGACAACAGCTCAAGACAGATTTCCACAACTTCAGAATCACATCTGTAAGCCATTTATGAGATTAATTTTCCTGTGCCATTTTCATGCCACAATTCCGGGCTGAGACCACGTGATCCATTTGATCTTCATGTAAAACAAATCCATGTTAAAGGCTGATGTCTGCAGTACTGAATGTGCTGCGGCTGACCAAGGTAAAGGAACTTAGCCGTTTTAAGGGCCAGTCGTGTTACACTTTTGAGTTCGATTCGCTTCAGTTCAAACACACGTGGACGGTAGGAAAAAGGATCAGTATCCAAATGTGTACAATTTTTGTCCCCTAGCTCCATAGCAGACCTCAAGTTTGGTAAACGTTGACCAATGAATTTGCATAATGTATTTACACATTACCCCAATGCTGAAAACCAAACATGGAGGAATCCATAATTCTCGCATTTTTGCACCATCCACCACTTTAGTTTGGCAGATTACAAAATACACTCCAAAAAAAGATGTTCTTATAGATTCTATTATTACATTGCTATTTAGCATTAGCAGCTATAGAGCTACCTGGTAGCTTTTCACCTCCCTATGCCCATATTTGTTGTGAGGGGCAAAGTGACTTTGGTTGCATCAGCTGTAATGTGACCGCCCCTTTACTCAGCATGAGGCCATAAGTGCATGTCCAACGTGCAGATGTATACATCTATGACCCAGAGGGGGACCCCGAGTAATCCTGTTTTCACATTCTGAATATTAAAATAGACTGGCAGCCTGTCCAGGGTGTCTTCCCGCCTGCTGCCCAATGACTGCTGGGATAGGCTCCAGCATCCCCGCGACCCTGAGTAGGATAAGCGGTTTGGATAATGGATGGATGGACATTATGGTAACAACAAATATCATCAAATAGATGGAGCACCTATGCTTCCCTAATCACCTGAAGAAAAAAAAAACTGTAAACGACAGTTATTCATAAATTATGTATAGATTTGAACCAATACTGGCGAACTCTGACCTTTTTGGTGAGAAGTCACAGAGGCAATAGATGGGGTTGGTGATAATGTTTTGGCTGAGGAAGGTTGAGTGACCAAAACATCACAAAAATAAGAAAACTGTTTTTTGCAGTTACATAGTATACATAATTTACCATTATTATTGTTCCATTACCATAGATAACCTGTTTCTCCACATATAAAACCAAATTCGGTGTGCAAAAACCACACATTTTATATATATATATATATATAGCACTGAATTTTATCCTCCCAAGGAATAAAATAAAGTTTAGGCTGAATATATGAACTTATGTCAGTAAAAATGACAGAACTGTGATGATAGCTTCAGGGAGTAAAGGGAGAATATTAGACGGATTACACAAACCCAGGAGCAACACAGTAGTCTGGTCTTTTAGAAATGTATTGGGACTATCGAGATAGGGATCATAGTTAGCTGTGTGCTACACATCAAACGGGGACAAATATTGAAACTAAATGTCACATCAAATTAAAAGCCACTCCTCTGCCTCTTTGTTTAATTAGAAATCCCAGCGTAATCCCTAATGGCAGCGACAACATGAAAGAACAAATTTAAAACTGGGGATTTTTTTTCCCGTTCGCTGTGTGAAAGAGTTAATTTCTTAGCAACAAAAAGAAACTGGTGTCTTGTACAGGGCTTTAATCGACACCGCGGGGCCTTCCCAGAGCTCCTCCATGAGAACCAGCAGTTTCTGAGATGTTACCGAAGATCAGAAATTTGCAAAGTAACATCAAGTTTGATACCTAACTTTACTATTTGCAATACTCTTGTTTCCTACCTGAATAACCTGGTGTACGCTGTAACCGAGGTAAAATGAAGACGTGTGCAGTTGCTGGTATGCAGTCCGCTGAACCAGCAGAGCAGAGTGACTGGAGCATATTCGGTAAAACTCGGGAGCTGGTATTTTGATGAAGAGGATGGATGTAATGAATGACCGTTTGATCCGACTGTCAGTGCAGATTCAAGGGAAGAAGACAAGTCTGAGTAACATGAACATGGAGTTCATGTTTATTTTCAGGTGGAGGTGTCTGAAATGTTAGGCACGGTGTGCTCCAAACCTTGACAATTTCAACGCTGGCTTACTTTCATTTAATTTTGTTCCATTCACTCCGGCGTGGTTTACATAATCCTCTAACTGCACGCTCAACAGGTGAAAGGCAGGTTGGACAGACAAGTTAATAACCCAAATGTGAACCAAATCCAAAAACACAATTAATTGCTGATTGATTTTTCCGGGGCTTGCAGTAATAGTCCTATCTATACCTGTTATAGTCTAATTTATAGGCATTCTGGTTTTCATGTTTAGACAATTGTATTACATTTTTCTGCAAAGCAGATTGGCCACGTAGAGTGCTGAGAGATGTCCTGGCAGGGGATAAGCCAAGCAAGACTAATAGGAAAGCTGAAAAATGTTGCTGGCTATCTGGTGGGTCATAAGAATATTTCTCCTCCACATTCATGCCCCACTGGGCGAACTCACCACCACATTAACTTCCCATTCGGCCCAAATTCTTCCTGTAATATCTGAGCAGACAGTGACAGATAGTGTTGTGCGAGTGACTCTGCTGTAACAAACAAAAGAACAAGAATAAAAACAGCACATCAAAAAATGTTAAGGTAATGGAAATCAATGAAATCCTGCGAGGAAGATTCGACCAAAGGCCACATGTTATTTTAAATTATGTGGCATCTCTGGAACTTCCCAGAGTGCAACAAGTGTCCTATTTGATATCATAATGCAGTGCCTAAGTATTGCAGTATTGTAACTGAAGTTAGCATGGGTCAAACGGGGAGCCACGAGTGTCCGGGTGGCGTGGCGGTCTATTGCTGACCAACACGGGGGTCGCCTGTTCAAATCCCCGTGTTACCTCCGGCTTGGTCGGGCATCCCTACAGACACAATTGGCCATCAGCAGGTGGGAAGCCGGATGTGGGCATGTGTCCTGGTCGCTGCACTAGCGCCTCCTCTGGTCGGTCGGAGCGCCTTTTCAGGGGGGGAGGGGGAACTGGGGGGAATAGCGTGATCCTCCCACACGCTACGCCCCCCTGGCGAAACTCCTCACTGTCAGGTGAAAAGAACGTGGCGACTCCACATGTATCGGAGGAGGCATGTGGTAGTCTGCAGCCCTCCCTGGATCGGCAGAGGGGGTGGAGCAGTGACCGGGATGGCTTGCAAGATTGGGGTAATTGGCCGGATACAATTGGGGAGAAAAGGGGGTGGGGGGAACGGAGCTAGTCTAGCAATTAAACAAGGTAGTATCAGGTTGATTGGTTAATTTTTACTAACCTGATACATAGACAAAAACAGTTTAATTGACTAGTGCTGTATCCTCTCTTGTACAAATCTCTCTGTTATTTTATATCCATCTTATTTCTGCTAGTGGCATCACCTTATCAAAATCAATTAAAAAAATTGAATTACAAAAAAGAAAACACAGTTGAATTACGAAGGAAGTTTCTACACTATTTTTCTTGTCATGTAGTAATTTTTCAATATTATGCTGTCCCTTTTTAACCTCAGGATCCCAAGATAATGAGACACACAGTAATTAACTGAAATGTCAAATGTTAAAACCACAGTCACAGACTTTTCTCCTTTAATAAATTGTTATTTTACCCCTCTGGCACATGGTGTCAGGTTACTTAACTGGCATCTTCTTCATAGTTGGGGACACTCCTTATACCACTGTTGAAGTTTTTTGAGGGGTAGGATGAACCCTGGTGCAGCAGCAAACACGTTCCCACTCAAACAGGAAACAGGATTGAAATATGATGACGATGTGGCGATACTTCTGTTGGACAGATAATATTACAGTAGAAAAGTCTTCCCTTATAGTTTAATGTAGCTTGTAATACATTAGACTGCCTGTGTTAGCTTGGGTCAGCGGACGCCATTTTTACAAGGGTAGGAACTTTTTACTGCTGAGCTGATGGAACACGAGTAATAATGGCTGCTACACCTTGTTTGTAGTTGTCTGGATGCATGCTCAATAATCCAGGTAAGACAATCAAGGAAGGTTGAATCAGTTCATCTGGATACAACGTTTATTGACAGATAACTTTCATCACTCAATTAAGTGACATCTTCAGTCTACACTGACTGCAGGTACCCCCACTCTTATGAACAATACAGCACTATAGTTACACAACGAGTGAAACCAACGACCAGTTTCATGTGCAAATATCAGTGTGATCATTAACTAGAGTTTCAAAGGCCATGTGTACTATTCACAGAGGCTTGGGGAACAGTTGCAAGCTGTAAGCTGGTGACGTACTCTTAGCCCACCCACCCCTCGGCTCAGGGATGGTCGTCCCCTCTTAACATAGATGGCCTGTTTGACTCCCCCATTCAAACCATCGTTCCTCCCTATCAAGGATGTGCACATCCTCGTCCCTGAAAGACTGTATTGTACTGTGTTGTCTATAAGAGGTGGGGATGCCTGCTGTCAGTTTAGACTGAAGATGTCACTTAGTTGAGTGATGAAACTTATCTGTCAATAAACGTTGTATCCAGATGAACTGATTCAACCTTCTTTGATTGTTTGTACATGCTGCCAGGGGACGGATCAAAGAAATCACAGAGTTCAGCTTCAAAGTGAAATGTATAACCCTCTATGTAAGCCAATCCATTTGAAATATTCTCTGAACTACATAGGCTATGTCTCCACTATTAGTTTGTTCTCTGTTCTCTGGGTGACCATATTGCAAGGAGTGGGGCTTGGGCTGGTATATCTGTAGGTTAGCTGTGATGGGCCAGGGTGCA
Source organism: Lampris incognitus (assembly GCF_029633865.1). Classification (NCBI taxonomy): domain Eukaryota; kingdom Metazoa; phylum Chordata; class Actinopteri; order Lampriformes; family Lampridae; genus Lampris; species Lampris incognitus. Next base: position 13,425,752 of record NC_079214.1, on the reverse strand, counting down.
TCAAAACTGCAGGGAAGCCTCTTTTGTACCAATCCATCTGTGCGTTCCCCCCTCAGGAGTTAAAGGGGGGAGTCTGTGTCAACGACTGCGCCCTCAGCAGATTCAGTGTTGACGTCCCCGCAGTCATGTCGAGAGGACCGACGAGCTCTTTTTGCACGGCAGCGGAGGCCCCCGTCTCTCGTGAGGCAAACATAATTCCCTGTGCGTGCCCTTATTCCCCCACTTTATCCTGCACGCTAAGGGTGTCAGAGGGGTAAGCTGCCACTGCACTGCCCTGTCCTCTTTAAAGTTACAGATGTATATGTAAAGCTCAACATTCCTTTTCATTTCTTCTGGTGCAAAATATACAGTAGGAGAATAGATTGGAGACTACTGTAATTCTGATTACAGCTAATGAATGGCTAGGGTTATTTTCATTGGCCATGGACGACAACATGAGTTGCACAACTAAGACAGAAAGTCTCTAAGTTATCCTTCTCGGAATGTTCCTCTTTAGGTCAAAAACAGTGGCGGCTGGCCAGTACAGGGCGCGTGGGCGCCGCCCCCTTCAAATATCAACAGATGAAAATCTACTTAAACATGTTAAATATAATTTAGTTGTATAATGCAAATAATTATGAAATGAAAGTGTTTTTCATTCTGTGAGCGCCTGTCAGCAGCCGTTAAATATTGGTTCCAAATGGTATTTGGTTGATTTCTGTCTGAATACATATACTTCCTGGACGAGGGGCGGCAGCCAAACGATACCTTATGTAAGCCCTCAAACTTTTGGCGAGCAGGTGACCTGAGGCTGCTGTCTGATTGGTTTCTTCAGATTTTCCATGGGGCACAGTTCTGTGCGCCCCAGACACTCCCACTTTTATAGGCAGCAAATTGGTTTGTTGTTTTTTTTTATCTAATGTGATTGGACAATTCTCGTGGCTGTCAATCATGTTCACACCCACCACGACGCCTCGTCTCGACTGTCAATCATCCACCGTCTACGAACCCTGATTAAATCTATCGGCTACATTGTCCTTCTTAATAACTCTGTCACCGTGTGGATATTAAAGCAACTGTCAGGTGTGCTGTGCAAAGGTAAATTGCACCCCCACCCCCTAAATTTTTAGCACCAGCCGCCACTGAATCTGAAACCATGCACATGTTTAGACTGATGCCAGTCCCCAGGAGTTTTCACTGCAAACATTCCCACTGATGCAGTTCTTCATATGCCATTTTCAATGACCCATACATATTCTTCCATCTCAATTTTTTTATATGACCAGCTAGTCTCCGCTATAAATGCTCCTCCTCTTGACAGAGCCTACAAAACCCTTTACTATAGATTGCCGAGTACTGACGACTGGACAAATAAATGCTGCCAATAATATCAAACTGCCTCTTCAAAAAAATGTTGCACTGTCATGGTCCCTCATTTTCTCTTGTGTGCCTTGATGAACTGAAGATGGAAAACATCAGAGGTTTGTGAAGCCCAGAAGGAATTCTGGATCAGAATCAGAATTTGGGATACAGTGGAGAAACAAACCACTGACTTTCTTGGTTCAGACACAGTCACAATTATTCAGAAAAAAATCTGTTTACAAGGATGACAGTGGCAGTCTCGAATATTCCCACAGTCCCTTAGATTGCTATCCTTCGCTAGTTGACTAGCTTTGATGCCTCTCTCTGGTTGGTCCACCAGAGAGGACGTTCCGCCCTATCCTCTCTGGTGGACCAGTCACTGCTGACTGAAGTAAATCGGTAAATCGTGTCAGTCTTCTGAGCCGTCCCAATTTCTGCCACCCACCGCCGATGCGGAGGGGGCTGCAGACTACCACATGCCTCCTCCGATACATGTGGAGTCGCCAGCCGCCTCTTTTCACCTGACAGTGAAGTTTCGCCAGGGGGACGTACCACGTGGGAGAATCACGGTATTCCCCCCAGTTCCCCCTCCCCCCCTGAACAGTCTCCCCAACCGACCAGAGGAGGCGCTAGTGCAACGACCAGGACACACACCCACATCCGGCTTCCCACCCGCAGACACGGCCAAGTGTGTCTGTAGGGACGCCCGACCAAGCCGGAGGTAAGACGGGTATTCGAACCGGAGATCCCCACTGACACCGTTTTTTTTTTAATGCAAACACTGTCAGAAGCAAAGGCTTTCGTGAACTGAGATTAAGTTGAATAATTATTGTTTAACATAGTTGGTGATAGACTGTAATTAAATGGATATTCATTTATATGAAAAAAGTTCAAGATTACCGGTTTAAGGAGCAATCACAAATCTGTCCTTCATGTCCCATTTTGTCTTTAAAGATAAAACGTACATCTATATTCAACGGCCATATTGCAAACAAATAATTACTCTCGTCTCCAGTTTATGATTTGTGTGGGTGTGGGTGGGGAGGGTAGTCTACAGAGCTCAGCTACATCAGTGTGATCAGAGGGGTGACATCTGTCCTTCCTCGGAATGTCTTAAGTACTTCTGTGAGAATAAATCATGTTCAGAATGGCGCTTTAGAGTGTGAGGGGAGCAGCCAAACAGATCTTGTTAAGGGCCAGTGGAACCGACAAGTACATTCACTGTGATTTAGTTCCAGTGAAATGCACACCAAACTTCAGGGCGCAGTGTGTGTGTGCGTGTGTGTCTGTGTGTGTTTGTGTGCGTGCACGTGTGTGTATGTGTGTAAGGGAGACGCAAAGGGTCAGGGTCATACTCCAAATCACTAAGAACCCAGAGGGAACAGACTGAGTCTGTTAGAAATATTGCAGAGAAAAGCTTAACCTATTTTTAATACCCCCTCTCCCTCCATCACTCCCCTTCCCAGCCTCTCCTCAGTAATGAAAGGCTGCTGTTTTCTGAAGGTTAAAATTTCACAAGAAAACTGTAAATGAGCCAAATTCTCCACAAGTCTTAAGAGCACAACATTTCCAATCTTCATTGAATATGCCACGGCAGCAGTGTACAAAAAAAAAAAAGGAAAGAAAACAAGAAATCAAAGTATTATATTTAAAGTGGCAATTTTTTTCATGTTAAAAAAATATATCACGTCTGATTCCCTTTGCAACTGGCATTTTGGAGCAAAAGCCCTTCACTGTATTAGTGTTCTGTAATTGCTCCTCTGTATGCTGTTTTTCATTGGCCCCCCCAGGAATTTAAATGTAACGTCCACGCGCAGGAGACGTGCCACAGAGGGAAGAGAATAAGAGAGCGGAGAAACCCCGTGTGTCAAATGCCGAGGAGCAGACAATAGTTGCCAAAACACAAAGGTAAACATAATTCAGTTTAATTTGCTTTGTTAGATATGGCTTGATATGTTACTCAATATAATTGTGTTGGATGACGGTGTTGAGCAGTCCGCTTTTTCCAAAACACACAACACAACCATTAGATTATTTCTGGCGGCGTGGCGTGGCCTGCACGTGAGTGCTTTCTGTGCATTCAGCATCACGCCTGTTTTGAATGGAACGCTATGATTTGCAGCATGAAAACTAAATATTATGACTGCCAGATGTTGCAAAATCCAGCAAATCTGAAGAAATTAAGGATAATGATTTTAATGAGACCAAAACAGCACGGAGGCATGGTAAATGGTTAGCACTGCTGACTTACAGCGAGAGGATTGTTGAGTTCAACCCTGGTGCCTCTGTGTAGAGGTTGTATGCTCTCCCTTGCAGTCCATAAACATACATCGTAAGTTAACTGGACACACTGAATCGTCCACTGGTATGAACGGTGAATGATGGATCGTGTGTTTGGGCCCAGTGATAGACTGGTGACATGCCCTCTGCAAACTGCCCCCTGAGGTAGACCCAAGCCTCATTAGGTGAAACAGGCGTAGATAATGATAAATAAATGGTATCACGTTACATTAACAAAAAAAATTTGACAGGGGCATCCGTTTAGCGTAGCAGTCTATTCCGTTGCCTAACAACACGGAGATCACCGGTTCGATTCCCCGTGTTACCTCCAGCTTGGTCAGGCGTACCTACAGACACAATTGGCCGTGTCAGTGGGTGGGAAGCCGGGATGTGGTCGCTGCACTAGCGCCGCCTCTTGTCGGTCAGGGCGCCTGTTCACGGGGAAGGGGGAACTGGGGGGAATAGGGTGATCCTCCCATGTGCTACGTCCCCCTGGTGAAACTCCTCACTATCAGGTGAAAAGAAGCAGCTAGCGACTCCACATGTATCGGAGGAGGCATGTACGTAGTAGTGTGCAGCCATGGAAGTCCCACAATCTACCTGAAGGGTAATGCACATTATGTATATGCGAAACACAAACAAAACGACCTAACATCATCATTATTTTCCATTCAAATGCACCCAAACAATATGAGAAATTAATTAAAATGCAGTGGAACTGACAGGCTCAAATTATGACTGCGTGTTGATGCCAGAATAACAATTTTACACTACATTACAACAGGTACTCACAAATCAGAGACTGAGTGTGCCTCCTTAACCACATCAATTTAGGAAATAGTTGTGGAGATGTCAGATACTTCATTGAAGCAGATCTTTAGCAGGCGGTAATGCACCATGTGTTGCATCATGACGCCAGCTGTACTGGCTTCCCACTGGGAACTGGTTTGATGTTTTCCATAACCGCCACTCTTCCGCATCATCAGAGCCCCTCAGGAATATTTGACAGGTAAATACGTGATGATGCACATCTTGAGTAACAGGATACCATGTACATGTAAACAGTAAGAGAGACGGAATTCTCAGGTTTGCTTGAGGCAATAAAGGAGAAAAACAAAGAGTTGAGTATGAACTTTTATATTCTGCAACTCATTGTTTTTGGAAAAAAAAATCTTTCATTTACATGTTCAATGGCAAATTCTGTTTGTGCTTCCCTGTTGTCTACCTTCCTTCCTCTCGATGAATATGCATTTATGTCACATTCAGATGTCTGAACACAAACTAGACTCATTAATTTACATCATGAAAAGTGCTACATTAGCATATTTATATTTAACCAAGGCTAGTAGAAATGGGTTATCTTTGGCAAAAGAAAAATATATCCCATAAACATCGCTTGCCTTGTTGGACACACATTTGCATGTGAGGAGTTTGGAAAGAGAGGCTCTAGAAAGACCTGAAGAGGAACGCACTCTGTGCATAATTGTAATCCGCTGACTTCCGGTTTTGACCGTGGCAGTCATACCAGTTTCCGGTTTCGTCGATATTGTTCGCGATGCCTGCAAGATTTACCATGGATAAATGTCAACGACGTGTACAGAATTAAAAGGGTGAGTAATTATTTTTTCAACGTTAGAAATAAACAAATATACTACTAAATATTCTAGCCTAGTAGCCTAGCTTGATGTCTGTAAACTTACTGTGTTTCATCGTCGCGTTTGTATTTACTCACCCTTGTAACTGTGGCTGTAACTTGTCATGTGCAACTTGAACCCTTTCGCCCGTTTGCTGGTGGTTGCAGGTGAGAGTGCGTCGACAATTCTGTACACGTCGTCGGCGTTTATCCGCGGTAAATCTTGGAGGCGTCGCGAACAATATGCCGTTGACGATAGCGTACGGCAATAAACCGGAAACTGTTATGACTGCCGCGGTCGAAACCGGAAGTCAGCAGGCTACAGTTACGAAGGCCTAGAGTGGACAGGCGTGATTTTTTTTTTCGTACCCGTTTTCCGCAAGAACGCGCCTCCGTCACGCTCTCGTCATAGCAACGCCGCACGTGTTATTATTTTTCTTTCCCACCTGGATTCCGGGAAGACCCGCCCCTACTCTATCTCTGATTGGCTAACCCTATCCCTAACCCCACCCTAACATTAACCGACGGAGGCAACGAGTACTAGCCAATCAGAGGCAGAGCTCCCGGAAAACGGGTACGAAAAATAATCACGCCGTAGACACGCAGCTATGCGTTGGCCTGCGTTTGACAGTCAGCAAGGGTAAAAACATGCGAGACCATGTGACAGACGAGAGGGGCCGGGCGGAGTGCTGAGTGATGGCGAAGTAAAGCGAGGGTCGGACGGCGGGAATACTGCGGAGGGCTCTGAATGGAAATTCACATTCTGCTTGTCCTATCATTTCCTTAGGTCTCTCTCGGGACAGCACTGGTTCCCGGAAACTGAAGCTTTCCCCCCGCCGCCAGAACAAGACGTCCTCTCAGCGGCCGTCACTGCTAACAGACGCCATCAGTCACGCTGCCTCAGAAACCACTCGTTTCCAATCTCACCACTGCTGTGAAGGCAACTGCCCGAGCTTGTCACACAAATCTGCTCCTCCGTGTGCTTTGTGAGCTAAGACCTATATTTATACACAACTGCCACTACACACATGCATACACACACGCACGCACGCACACACTCACACACCCCCCCCCCTCTCTCGCTCGCTCTCCCTCTCTCGCTCTCTCTCCCTTCCATTTTCCTTCTCTTTGCCAAGACCAAGAAGCTCTCCCACTGATTCTGTCCCCGTCCTGCTTTTTATATCCCTCTCTCTCTGTGTGGTTGGCTGCTGGATTTACACTGACAGCATCCACGCCATGTCCTCCCTGCTGCCTGGGCTTACTGCCTTCATCTGGCTAAGCATAAAAGACTCGCCATGCCACATCCTCGTGTACACTGCTACACGGTTGAACGTTGTCCATAGATCAACCGGGGGCTCTCAGTGTCTGTTAGCATCAATTATAGATTCGCCATTCCTTTTTTTTCCCAATAGATAAGCCTTAGAATACAATGTTGCCATAATGTACGCGCGCGCGCACGCGCATACACACAAAGACAGATCTTGAACTGCGACATTTGGATTTGTCTTTTTTCATGGTTTCTTGAAAAGATGCAATGAAATCTCGAGAAACTAGTGAGGAAATCTATGCGAATGCACACGTTGGGGGTGGGTGGAGGGGGGGTAGAACAGTCTTTGAATTTTTTTACCCCTCCATGTCATCAAAAGAAAAATGTGTGTTCTTTCTTGTGTGACTTGTGGTTGTAGATGAACAATATATAGCAGTGAAAATGTCTTTCAAATTTTCAAAGGTTTTCTGAAGTAAAAGAAATAATCATCTTGTAGACCGGGCAGTGCCGGTTAAAAAAAAAGAGCCCCGTTTCTGCGTTACAATGAGACTGTAAACAAACCGAGCGTTTCCTTGGGGAACCAACTTATGTTAGAAGATCTTAAAACCTCCCTCATAAAGCAATACCCCTTCATTTTACACACACCCCCACCACCACCACATTTGCTTTTTTTTTAATTCCTTCTCTACAGCAACATTAAAAGAACATATAATTTTACCGTGTCCATACTGGGGGGGGGGGTTTCTCCACCCCCAGACCTGCTATGTCCAATCCCCAGTTATCCTCTCCTTCTGACACAGTTTCCTGTTTGTTTTTCTTCTCTTCTCAAGCTAAACCCCCATGCCGAGTGGTACTGCCAAGTCAGTACCCCTCATCGTGTTTTCCACTTCCTCAAACAATTCACTTTTCTTTCCTTTTTTTATCTCAACCTACACTACCTTCACTCCCTGGTTCCAAATGTTGCACATTATTCCAACCTTCTGTCTCGGCACTATAGCACCTTATGAGCTAGACGGGTTACAGTCAATATAAACGCACAAAGTCCAGTTCAAAGGCCTGTGATGGGTTGACCACGTCTTATTTTCCAAACATATATAACTTCACTTTTATTATCCAAACAAACGGCTGTTAGCAGAGTGCTCACAGGGGACCAGTAAGCTAGCATCCCGACACTGAGGTTCTTAGGTTGAGTCCCAGTATTGCCTCTGGTTCAGCTAGGAGTTGCAGGGAGCACAACTTAAAATGTTCCTCGGTGGGGAACCCACGGGGTTTATGTGCCCCATCCTCGTAAATAGTGACTTCTACAGTAACAGGGCAACTGTACAGCTCTGGATGTATTGGGGGAGGGGGGGCATCCACACGGTTTAGGTTACCCCAGAGATCCCTGCAGCTCGTGGATTAAAAGACGCTGTTTCTGTCTGTATCGCAGGATGCACATGGATGTATATGACCGGAGAGGTTCGTGCCACGGTGGGACCTCAGAACAACAGGGAGAACATGCCAGATTAAGATGGGAAATGGAGAAATAAATACTGGGAATCTGACTTTTCATATCAAACAACCACCTGATGTGTAGCAATTAAATATGGATACTGGCATACTCTCAGTAAGCACCAGTTGAATTTGGCTCTTACATTCGCTATACCACTCTCATCCCTCTCACTCCTCCCGGCAAAACACTCTATAGGGGACATCACATACATATGAATGTGAGAGGTTGTTTGACATGACTTTAGCTATGGCAGGCTGCATCTCACTATCAGCCTTGCTGTTTAAATCAGCAACCAAGTCGTCTCCCTTCCCTCAGTCTCCTTCTCTGACCCAACCTCATCCCCATCCCCCATCTCTTTCCCTCACTTTCCCCTTAGCTGCCATTATTTATTCAGTTTGTTTGGCGGGACTCAGTGGCCACAGCAGCCCCAGCCTGGCAGACCTATCGAACTGTGGCATAATAGATGTAATACATCAATGCGTTTGAGCTGAGAGCCTTTAATTAGGCCTTCCTGCTCGTTTCATCAATTCCCCCCGTGCCCCTGGGATTCGGGGGGGGGGGGGAGTAACACGGAAGGGCCTCCTGCACTGCATGTGAATCCCTCCGCCTCGACCTCCCCCCACCTTGCTCCTCAGCCACCCTCTTGTCCCTCAAATCAGCGGCCTTCGGCCTCCCGCGCCCCCCCCCCCTCGGTCTGAGACATGAGTCAAAGAGCATAAAGCACTAATCCTCACCTTGACGTCAATAATGAAAAACAGGTCACCCACCGGGACTTGATGGAGGCAAAGGGAGCCAGCTTTGTTTATGTATGCCCAATATGAAACTAACGAATCTTTGTGTGCTTGTTTTTGTTCATACAAGCGCATGTGTGTGTGCTTTTTGTGTGTGGTGGTGCCCGCTCGTGTGCACGTGTGCGGCTTTGTATTTCATCTGTGTCTGCGTGGGCGGCCAGGACCCCCCTCCCTCCCCCTCCCCTCCAGGTGTTGCTAAGATGTGTCATGTTGAATAAACACTAGGGAGGATCTTGCGGTGACCAGCGGCACGACCACAAACACTGGCCCGTCTCCTGCTGATTTTGCCATTTTCTCTCTATCCTCTCCAACCGACGCGTTTCTTAGCACTCAGAGTGTCTCACATCCACCACAGGTTGAAATATTCGCCAAACCAGACCACATGACTGAAGCCCGTACGGTGGTCAGCCATGAGCAGCAAAGGCTTGACCACTGATTCTATCCTCCCCCCTTTTCTCCCCAGTTGTGCCTGGCCAATTACCCCACTCTTCAGAGCTGCCCCGGTCGCTGCCTCCACCCCCTCTGCCAATCCAGGGAGGGCTGCAGACTACCACATGCCTCCTCCGATACATGTGGAGTCACCAGCCACTTCTTTTCACCTGACATTGAGGAGTTTAGCCAGGAGGACATCCCCCCAGTCCCCCCCCCCTCCCAAACAGGCACCCCGACTGACCAGAGGAGGCGCTAGTACAGCGACCAGGACATACTCACATCCGGCTTCCCACCAATTGTGTCTGTAGAGACACCCGACCAAGCCGGAGGTAACACGGGGATTCGAACCGGCGATCCCCGTGTTGGTAGGTCATGGAATAAACCGCTACGCTACCCGGACGCCCCTGATTCTAACTTCTTTTTTTCCTGCTTACTCCTTCTCAGAATCATGTTGGGTTGAAGCCTGACCCAATATGCTGTAGTATGGGAGAGAGGCCAGAGTCCATTGCAAGGTGGCAAGAGGGCAAAGCTGTTCCTCATAGCTCTGCCAGTACTGTACTGTCTAGAGTCAGAGGAATGTGATCGTGGCTTGGATGTCCTGCCTTTATCGTCTCTTTCAGAACGGAAAATGCAGCTTCTTCTTTTCGTTCCTTCAAGGATGGAACAGAGGGGAGACGTGTGCCTCATCTGGAGGTGGTTTTCAAGGCTCTGTGCTGCCTTTCCAACTGCTCTTCGTGTCCTTTAATAAAGCCAGCCACATGGAGGACATGACTGTACTCCAGTACTGATCTGATAAAAGCGTAATAGACCAAGAGGAAATCATCCGTGGACCTATTTGTTTTTTGACAATACTCTCCGTAGATAAAGGCTGCCTGGATGCATTCCTGACCATGTCTTGAACCTGGTGTGCAGGAGAAAGGGTGAAGTCTGTATGCCATCCCAAGTAACGTGCACTGGAAACTACTTGCACCACATCCCCACCAAGCTGTAATGCTGTCAGAGGATGGGGATACCTTAGATGGGTAATTTGGACCTCATAGCTCTTATTTCCATTAAGGATCATGTTGTGCTGAGAGGCCCATTCGTGAAGGTGTTCAGCTTCTTGTTGCAGTTTGATCTGCAGGTAGGGGGTGAACAGCAAGACATGCTGATGTGCAGAAATTACCTGCATACCCAAGGAGCCCGCAGAATCGAGAGGAAACCCGTGTGATATTCTATAATCACTGTAGACTTGACAAAACACACATGTAAAGATAGATAGATAGACAGACAGACAGACAGACAGACAGACAGACAGACAGACAGACAGGTATGAGGTGAGCATGCATGCAAGTGAACACCAATTTCTTTGAAACTGGAGGAAAGCGGGGCTGTAAAATGCAGATTGGTGGTTGGTTGGTAAATAAGTAAAAGCTGCGTCCTAAAGTTACCATCAAGGCTGCTGTGCTCAAAACTAAACAACCTACTTTTTAAAAGAGAAAGGTTTTAAAAATTGGGACGAATCATCTTCCCCATTCCGTGTGGGCAAATCCCCCCAGCTGCCGCTGCACACATGCAAGTTTGCACGATCGCAGCCACTAAATAAGCACGTGCGAAATCGCATATCGGTGTGAGTTCTTGTGCACGGTTGCTTGTTTCAAGTCAATGCATTTTCATCAGGAGAAACTCTTCCCCCGTTTTATCGCGATTAAACTGGAGGCAGATTAAGTTAAATCCGCACCAAGGCTATGTCTAAGGCAAAGCGTTAGACGGCATCTGCTGAAGAAGAAAGCATATCTCGTGCCATGTAGCCAAATTTCTCTTCTAATGCAAAACCGCTTCATCGCCATGTGTCATGCAAATGATGATCCCCGATCATCTTTCTAAACTGCTGCCAAAGCGCAATGGTGAGACAGTACATTAACATTATGCGCGAGACTCTGCTCTGTGAGTCTAATAAGCCTCTCATTTTCCTGCGTTGAATTCCCCTCTGCTGATCATATTGAAGCCCAGCAGGAAAGCAGGCTGCTCCTCTGATACCCAAATGTTACCAGTAGTCGTTGGCTTATTGTCTTAGAGAATGGGAGAGACACGGAGCGAGAGAGACGGAGTATGAAAGGGGAGGAGACGCACGGGGACACCTTTTGTGGATGAGCCAGTTTATTTCTTTGCCTGTTATTATCCCTTCTAGGAAAGAAAACTCTAAACTGTGATTCCATACTGCACACTGCAAAAGCGACTTAGATCTCCTTTGTCGATCTAAATCTTTAAACAAACTGCATGTTAGCCTTGCTTTTTGATGCTGGCATCAGTCAGATGCTCTCTGGAGCTGAACCGACATATTGTACCATACATGCGGATGGAGCAAAGACAATTTGTCTTAAGGCAAACTACCAATCATACAAAAATCACTCATATTTACAGAAAAGTGGCACTTTGTTTCTTTACCCATGAAAGAGTCTACATTCACTGACCTTACAACCCCCCTCCCCCTTTCTCCCTAATTGTACTGGGCCAATGGGCAGCGTAAGACTGATGTCAACGCATCGCTGTCGCTATGGACGCGTCACAGGAAGTCAGACATGCGGAGCACGTTAGACCGTACAGCTTGGCTGTGTTTACAACACCAACTCACGTATATGATGCCACAAATCCGATAATATTAACCCCGAGTATTAACCCCGAAAATTACAACAAGCTGCTAACTTCTAATGTAGTCTAGTGCAGTGTTTCTCAACCGGGGGTCCGCGGACCCCTAGTGGTCCGTGGTGTAATTGCAAAGGGTCCGTGAAAATAAAATATCTTTAAAAAAAGATCCTGTGACATTTATAGAAATAGGATTATTTTACTCAAATGTGACTGAGACCTTTATCTACCTAAACTATAAAGGGTAACAGGACTTTTTTCTCTAATTACATCTGTTTCACAAGTGTAACTTATTGTATTTTAATAAGAGATCTCGCTCCCGTTTGCATTGTTAAAAGTTACTGCATAAGAATTCTGTTTTGTTACATATATCTGAAAGTTACTGAATACATATTCTGTTTTGTTACATATATCTGAAAGTTACTGAATACATATTCTGTTTTGTTACATATATCTGAAAGTTACTGCATAAGAATTCTGTTTTGTTACATATATCTGAAAGTTACTGAATACATATTCTGTTTTGTTACATATATCTGAAAGTTACTGAATACATATTCTGTTTTGTTACATATATCTGAAAGTTACTGAATACATATTCTGTTTTGTTACATATATCTGAAAGTTACTGAATACATATTCTGTTTTGTTACATATATCTGAAAGTTACTACATAAGAATTCTGTTTTGTTAACTATATCTAAGTTACAACTGAAAGCTCTTATTTTTGCCCCAAAGAGTGAATAAATGCTATAATGCAATTTAAAATGCAGTTTCTACTGTTTCTATCAAATTGCAACCCCCCTCCCCCAAGATCAGGTGGAGGGGTCCTCAGGGTAGATCAAAAATACGCAGGGGATCCAGGACCCCAAAAAGGTTGAGAACCACCGGTCTAGTGCATCCAATGTCTGACTTCCGTTTGCTGCGAATCTTCCACTTCCGCTCGGGAAGGGCTAAACATAGCTCATGGACGCTGCCCCATTACCATATATTCCAAGCTGTCCCGGTCGCTGCTCCCCTCCCTCTGCCGATCCGAGGAGGGCTGCAGACTACCACATGCCTCATCCGATACACGTGGAGTCGCCAGCCGCTTCTTTTCACCTGACAGTGAGGAGTTTCGCCAGGTTGACGTAGCGCTTGAAGGATCACGGTATTCCCCCCAGTTCCCCCTGCCCCCCCGAACAGGCGCCCCGACCAACTAGAGGAGGTGCTAGTGCGGCAACCAGGACACATACCCACATCCGGCTTCCCACCCACAGACACGGCCAATTGTGTCTGTAGGAACACCCGACCAAGCCGAAGGTAACCCAGCAAACAAAAGAACGTCCCCAGCACGTCCCCTAAAGGTCCTCTCCGAACACCCAGTAAATGTCATTGTGTAGGGTTTTTATTACATCACGGGGACGTTATTGCAACACAGTAACTACAGGACTTTCCCCTAATGTCTCTAGAATGTCCTCGTGACGAAGTAACGTCCCCGGGACGGGTTTTTATTATGTCACGGGGGCGTTATTGCGAGACGTCCCACAAAAATGTCCCCGTGACGTCCCGCGGACGTCTGGAGGACTTTCCCATAACGTCTCTGACATTACAGAGACGTCCCGCAATAATGTCCCCGGGACATCGCGGGGACGTCTGGAGGAGTTTCCCCTAACATATATGTAATGTCCTAGAGACTTTCCCTGAACGTCGCGCAATAACGTTCCCGGGACGTCACGAGGACGTCTAGAGGACTTTCCCCTAACATCTCTGTATTGTCATAGAGACATTCCCTGAACGTCGCGCAATAACGTTCCCAGAACGTCGAGAGGACTTTCCCTTAACGTCCCTGTGATGTCCTCGGGACGTTACAGGGACGTCCCGCGATATAATGAATACCCTACACAATGACATTTATCGGACGTTCAGAGAGGACCTTTTAGGGGACGTGCTGGGGACATTGTTTGTTTGCTGGGAGAACACGGGGATTCGAACCGGCGATCCCCGTGTTGGTGGACAACGGAATAGACCGCCACGCTACCCGGATGCCCCTACATACTTTTTTTTAACCTTATTTAAATTTGCTGTCTTGTTTTGGCAAGCGTCCACTGTGCTATGTCCTCTCGAACAAATTAACCGATGACTTCGCCCGGGTGCAAAATGTCACCTTTACACACAGTGACGCAATTAAGGGTTCACGTTACAACAACAACAGAAAACAGATTCGTGAACGACGTGCTCGGGTCCTGAGACGGCGGGTTCATACAGCAGTTCCAATGAGACAGAAAATGGAGACGGTCATTGCTTTGCTGAGAACGCGAATCTCGCCTTGACGTGTATGGAAATGTCCAGAAAGTGCCGATGCACGCGGGCTCGCTCGCTCTGAGGCTGCTATGGAAATGGCGATGGGGGAGGTGGGGGGGGGGGCGTACAGGGGAAATGCATTGCAGCTGATCGGCGGTGTAACGGCGGACGCGGCGCCACGGGATATGAGGGAGGCGGACACAATCAAAGGGGGCGAAGCCTCTCGAGGGGGGGGGGGCGGGGGGCAGGACATAGGAGGACGCCTCTGAAATGTGTTATACACCTGTTCACCTGGGGCAAGGTCTCAAATGTGGCGCGGATGTCCCGCTCCGCTCAAGTAAAACGTGTGCCGCAGCAGGATAGGGGGACAAAAAAAGCGGCGCGGAAATCGCACGAGAGTCTTGAGAGCCACGTGATGGAAACAGAAGTTAGGTCCCGGTGGATGCGCCTCTCCAGTGAACAGCATGGGTATATATGAAATTGGAATTGATTTAGGAAAAAGGACAAAAAAACGGCGCTTGGCACGGGCTTCATAACGAACAACAGATGGCATCATTCTGTTATCCGTCTTGTCAGGGATGCAAAGTTGTTGTTTTTTTTCCCCTTCTTTTTTTTCCTGGCAGAAACGCGCAAGTACACGCGCGCACACACGCGCGTATGAGGCATACGTGGACAGATCCAGTGTACACACTGAAAAGCACAGGCAAAAATAGGCCCACCATCCCTCCCCTATGATATTGGTGTGCAAATATATAAATATTGAATAGTGCTTTGACTCCACATTTCAGCAAAGACGAACTGCCCACAGTCTGTTAATTCCGCAGAAGCTAATCCTCTCAGTCTTTTGCTAATATATCCATTACATGAGTGATGCTCCCATAAGCCAGCCCTAGTCAGTAAATAATTCTGGTTAATTAAAGCCAAGACATCCATCTTTGCCTGGGCTTTGTGTGCAGACTCTACGAGAGGCGTGTCCCATTAATAAAACGCTGGTTATCACCACTGTTGATGTAGTTTCATACCTGGTAATTAGACTGTAGATTTGAAATGGAAATTACAGCCAATAATTCACCGAGATTCGGGTAAATGGCGCTTTATTTTCACGATGGCAAATCGCACATGAAGCAGAGCAGTAGGGCATGGGTATGTGAGCTGATACGCTCATATGAACAGTGACGTCTATGTGTAGTTACATGGCTGTGCTCCAGAATATTGATACTTTGTTACCGGGAGTTAGTAATGGGTCAAAGACTGTCCAGCATTGCCGTACTGCTGTATTTCTTGGCAGGGATTTTTTTTTTATTTCCTTTTTCATTATTTGATTTGAAAACATGATATGGTTGAATTCATAATGTAAAACGTTAATATCCCTTTGTGACATCAGATAGTAATGATACAGAGTAACTCTAATGTCCCACAAGATCTTCTTTGGAAAATTACAAATCAAGTCGATTTAAAGTGATACCAACATGCTGGATAAAAAATGTAAGAACCGGGCGTCCGGCGGTTCGAACACGGGGATCGGCGGTTCGAATCCCCGTGTTACCTCCAGCTTGGTCGGGCGTCCCTACAGACACAACTGGCCGTGTCTGCGAGTGGGAAGCCGGGTGTGTGTCCTGGTCGCTGCACTTAGCGCCTCCTCTGGTCAGTCGGGGCGCCTGTTTGGGGTGGGGGGGATTGGGAGGAATAGTGTGATCTTCCCAAGCGCTACATCCCCCTGGCGAAACTCCTCACTGTCAGGTGAAAAGAAGCGGCTGGCGACTCCACATGTATGGGAGGAGGCATGTGGTAGTCTGGAGGCCTCCCCGGATTGGCAGAGGGGGTGGAGCAGCGACCGGGACGGCTTGGAAGAGTGGGGTAATTGGCCGAGTACAATTGGGGAGAAAAAGGTGCAAAAATCCCCCCTCCCCCAAAAAAAGTAAGAACCAAGAACACGTGTGTGTGTGTGTGTGTGTGTGTGTGTGTGTGTGTGTGTGTGTGTGTGTGTGTATAGCCAAGTTATGAAAGCCTGTAATACTTTCATTGGGGCCCCAAGCAAAAAGGCACCGTTTAGAATGGTAATCACGATTGTACTTAATTAGATGCATCATGGTTGGGGGCCCCACATCACATCTTGTCAGGGGGCCCAAAATTCCTAGCGGCATCCCTCTGTGTGTGTGTGTGTGTGTCTGCCTGTTGCCTCTGCTATACATGCAGATGTTTGAGCAGATACCGTTGGTTCTGCATTGTTTTACATTAATTTAACCGCACAAGTTAGACACAAACCACACATTTCTATTAGGATTGCCTAGAGGTGGCGATACAAAACTCGAACAGCCCCGTTTTTCTGTACTGTGCACAGATTTTTTCCCCCTTTCTCCATGTATCTTTAAGACACAGAATGAAGACACGTCTAAAAGAACGGCACAACATTGCATTTATCTCGGCAAGCCTCGGGCAAGGAGGAAGTTTGGGAATCCATCACGGGGGGCCACACACACGTTATCAGCCCCACACAATGGAGAATAATTTTGGATGGAAACACAGGGAGGGCATGCAAACGTCAAAGGGTAGGGCCAGGATCAAGCTCAGGACCCTTTTGCTGCAGGGTAACAGTGCTAACCACAAGCCGTCATGCTGCTCTGACGAACTTACATGGAGCTGAACTTTCCTCTCACGTGAAGGGAAAGCTGGATTTAAGGACACCAATTAATTAATCAATCAATCAAACTGTTATCCAAACAGCCTCTTTTGTACATTTAAATGCAACCCAACGCGTTTAACATTATGTCAAAACTCAAAGCCAACTGGCCCACAAGAAATGGATACGCAACACTGGTTCCTGCTCCACTTTCGTTCCATATGGAGGAAACATTTACTGGCGCTGTCTCCGGGTTTCCCGCTGCTTCATAATAACCGCCTGTCCGACCATAAGGACTTGATGAAGAATCAAGAACACGTGGAATAAGATAATCAGATGGTGGACTGGCAGCCTGTCCAGGGTGTCTCCCCGCCTGCCGCCCAATGACTGCTGGGATAGGCTCCAGCATCCCGTGACCCCAGGTGGGATAAGCGGCTTGGATAATGGATGGAGGGATGGATGGATGTTGGAATATCAAGTGAGTGGATGAAGATTTTGGACACAGAAGAACCCATGGCTGCATGCATTTTATGCTTTATCGCTTTAGTATACAAAGCCAAGCAGCGTTGGACAATAACTAAATTTGGGTTTAAGTACAGATATGCCTACAAGCACCAGACTCCGGGAGATAAGAGTGACACATGTCATTTTGGAATAGTAGACGTGAACACAGGGTCAGAGGTCACTGTGTTGGGTTGTAGCTCATAGCGGTTCATTGCGGTGAACCTTTGCCAAATGTCAAAGCATGTTACACACTTCCAGAGTCTCACGTGCTGCTGCAGTACCATTCATTTTTACAGACTCTCCTGATGAAACAGCATGCAAAGCCCCTGACCGTTCAAGTCAAATCTGACCCCAAGGCATGCTGGAGCCTCTTTTTTTTTTAAGTAGGTGAATACCTTATTCCTAATGGCTACCACTACTGTCTCCTCAAAAAACGTCTTTATATGCCGAATTCATGCTCCTGTTTAAGATCTAGTGAATTAATATCTCCCAACTGTTTATCGGTTCTGAAATGTACCTTATTAACATAACTGGTGTGTGCTATTGTTTCCACGGGCAAGGAGGGTGTGTGTGTTACCTACATCGCTCTCTCGCCGAGTGATACTAGTTAGTAGATAACATTCAAAAATGCCAATATGCTGAACAATTACTGTGGTAGTGGGGTGTGGTTTAATGTCAGCTGGGAACGCAGAGAGGGAGCAGCATTTGGCAAGAGAGCAGAAGTAATAGGGAGGCTGATTAGCAGTCACCCTCAGGTGTACCTAATTAACAGTCTGTACTTACATACCGCAGTGAAGCTGGATCCTGGACGGACACTGAAGAAGACTCAGCCGGAACACAGGAAGAAAGTGCGGCAGCAGCTCCAGCATCAGAGCGTACCGGCCCATATGGACACACACACACACAGAGAGTCCGGCACGGGATGTCCCATAAGGGGTGCTTTTGGATTGAAGGCAGCCAGCCAACAGAGTTTCATCAAGGGCGAGTCCTACACCGGATCGCCGAGCTCCAGGAGAGCAAGGCCAGGATCCAGCAAATGCAGGCCCTCCATGACAAGATCCAAGAGGACTTGGATCTTGTCCCACCCCATCTCCACCCATAGTCCCACCCGTTGCCCAAATATGGTTTTTCTGGCTCCAACAACTGAGAAGATGGCAGCAAGGTGGCCCAATGATTAGCACTGTTGTCTGTCTCACAGCAAGAAGGTCCTGGGTTCGAACCCCAGGCTGTCCCAGGTCCTTTCTGTGTTGAGTTTGCATGTTCTCCCCGTGTCTGCGTGGGTTTCCTCCGAGTGCTCCGGTTTCCTCAAACCATCAAAAAGACATGCGTGTTAGGGTCAATACTCCTGTCTGTGTCCCTGAGCAAGCCAATGGAAAGAAGAGCTGGAGTTGGTCCCCGGGCACTGCAGCTGCCCACTGCTCCTGTACAACAGGATGGGTTAAATGTAGAGAAAACATTCATTGTAAGAATACAATGACAAAATAAAGTGGCTTTCTTCTTTCTTCAAGTGTAACGCCAAACGTTAGGCTTCAAAATGTCCTCCAGAAACCAATGGGTGATTTCAGAGGCACTTCATCCATCTTTTTTATTGAATCTATGGTGTTCACCCACAAGTTCAGAATATGTAGCGATGAGATTGTTGTATTTATCAGGAAGAGAGAAACGTTCTCCTCCGTCCATTCATCCTTCCATTATCTGAACCTCTTATCCTGCTCTCAGGGTCACGGGGATGCTGGAGCCTATCCCAGTAGTCATTGGGTGGCGGGCGGGGAGACACCCTGGACAGACTGCCAGGCCATCACAGGGCCGACATACACACACACCCACACATGCCTAGGGACAATTAAGTACGGCTGATTCGCCTGACCTACATGTCTTTGGACTGGGGGGAAACCGGAGCCCCCAGAAGAAACCCACGCAGACACGGGGAGAACATGCAAACTCCACACAAAGGATGACCCCCAAGGTTGGACTACCCTGGGGCTCAAACCCAGGACCTTCTTACTGTGAGGCGACCGCACTAACCACTGCGCCACCATGCCGCCTACATTATTCTCATAGCACAAAAATATAACAAAATATACACTCACTGGCCACTTTATTAGGTACACTTTGCTAGTACCGGATTGGACCCCCTTTTGCCTTCAGAACTGCCTTAATCCTTGACACGATGCTCAATTGGTACTAAGGGGCCCAAAGTGTGCCAAGAAAATATCCCCCACACCATTACACCACCACCACCAGCCTGAACCGTTGATACAAGGCAGGATGGAGCCATGCCTTCATGTTGTTGACGCCAAATTCTGACCCTACCATCCGAATGTCGCAGCAGAAATCGAGACTCATCAGACCAGGCAACGTTTTTCCAATCTTCTGTTGTCCAATTTTGGTGAGCCTGTGCGAATTGTAGCCTCAGTTTCCTGTTCTTAGCTGACAGGAGTGGCACCCGGTGTGGTCTTCTGCTGCTGTAGCCCATCTGCCTCAAGGTTCGACGTGTTGTGCGTTCAGAGATGCTCTTCTGCATACCTCGGTTGTAATGAGTGGTTATTTGAGTTACTGTTGCCTTTCTATCAGCTCGAACCAGTCTGGCCATTCTCCTCTGACCTCTGGCATCAACAAGGCATTTTCGCCCACAGAACTGCCGCTCACTGGATATTTTCTCTTTTTCGGGCCATTCTCTGTAAACCCTAGAGATGGTTGTGCGTGAAAATCCCAGTAGATCAGCAGTTTCTGAAATACTCAGACCAGCCCGTCTGGCACCAACAACCATGCCACGTTCAAAGTCACTTAAATCACCTTTCTTCCCCATTCTGATGCTCGGTTTGAACTGCAGCAGATCGTCTTGACCATGTCTACATGCCTAAATGCATTGAGTTGCTGCCATGTGATTGGCTGATTAGAAATTTGCGTTAACAAGCAGTTGGACAGGTGTGCCTAATAAAGTGGCCGGTGAGTGTATTTGTTAGTTTGTAGAACAGTTTTAAAGCGATGTCAACTGAGTGCAGATGAAAAACGTAACAAGAATGAAAATAGGTTTTTCATTTCATGGGACTTTGTACTAAGCTACATCTCACATCAGAAGATGAGTAGTTCAGCATAGAATGAGAACAGGAGCATGAACCTGTGCTATAAAAGATAATGTTGACTGTGCAACAAAAAAAATAGATGAAGAGTAAATAAATAAAAATCAAAGCCTCTTTTCTACAGAGCCTTGCAGGTCCACTACAGTTTGATGTCTAGTGTTGTTTTGCCCAGACTCAGACACGGCCTTCATTGCCCTCTAAATCCTCCTGTCGAAGAAGGGGACTAGCAGACTGGCACCCTGCTGCCCTGTGGCTGCCACCCAGGAGATCTGACCATGTTCTCCACTTCATTTACTTTATGGTCGGCTACTTGGCCAGACTGGGGACAGGGGCCAAAATGCAGACAGCGATGCCACCTGCAAGCTAGTACAAGAGTCATTCACAGGAGCGAAAGCACACATTTAGTTTAGTGTGCATGTTTGGCAGCATGTTGTTAATTATACCTTCCAGTGTTCATTTGTTCAGCCTTTCTCTCTCTCTCTAGACCTCTGTGTGGTATGTCGCCATGACCTGTCATTGCTGTAAGCATGACAATAGAGTAGGGGCCATATGGTCAAATTTCTTGCTGTTTGCCTTTGTAATAAGCCCACAGACCCAGTAGTTCTGGATGATGGTCTTTTAGGCGATATCACAGCTGGGAAGGCCAGGGGTTTGTCAAGCCTCTGTGGTTTGTAGCCTATTTTTGTCTCTATTGTTTTACTCGTGATTCATCGCCACAATGTTATAGCGGACACGTGGTATGTTTTTTTTGTTGTTGTTGTTGACCCATTTCTCTTTAGAAATAAGAAGAGATCTTTGTCTTCAGAGAGGATGAGAAAATTGGTGATATGTCTCCAAGTGGCAAGCTTTCTGCTATACTTCTGTGTTCAGCTACGATGACCCCTATGCTAAATATTAATCACTAAAAGTCTATTGAATGCCTCTTGATGTATTTCCATATCTGAGGATTAAATCCAATCATTTAAGACAGTGAGCCTATTTGTCTTGGCCATTTCCGATATGAAATATTTTTGCTTTCCCTCATGGATAAGAATCGCGATCAATAATATTGAATGGAAGCAAAGAAGCCACTTATCATCCACTGAGAGGAGAGGAGCACCACTGAATTAAGAATGGCAAAGGCAGACATATACCCAGCTGGCAATGGCTGACATGGATATCCGGTTACTGGTATGATACCAACAACACAGCATTCCAGCTGCTGTTGTGTCCATGGTGAGCTGTACTACAATAAATGAAATGGTGTACCATTGGGAAAAAATTGTTTTTTCGTGATACACAAGAAAAGAAGCTCCTGCTGCACCACATAATACTCTGTATGTTAGAAATATTAATGAAACGATGCAATGAAATATGCAAGGATGTATTTTATAGCTTGTTTGACTAGCACTCAGCAAAGATTAAAAACAGTGATTGTCATTTGCTGAAAATAGTCAAATTAATTTTAGGGGAATGGTACTACACAAACCCAGAAAATCATGTCACAGCATATCATTTACTTGTATTAGATTAAAAGGAGCTGCGCCGTGGCGCAGTGGTTAGCGCAGTCATCTCACAGCAAGGAGTTCCTGGGTTCGAGCCCCGGGATATTCCCCCCTTGGGGGTCGAATGTGACTGCTGGGATAGGCGCCACCATCCCCGCGACCCTGAGAGCAGGATGGGCGGTTTGGATAATGAGTGGATGAATTAATGAATGGAAAAGGATTGGATAATTGATGGAATTATACTTGTGCTGTCAGTAGTAGAGAAGAAGACGTTGGTGTAGTTGAGCTCAATACGTACTGTCTCTTTAAGAGACTTCAGTGCTGGTGGCGTCATCTCGTGAAGTCTCGCGGGAACAATGTAATGTCGCGGTAGTTCGCAGTAGCGGATAAGCAGGGATGTGGCAGATCTTCTCACGGCTTCAGTATTCGGCGACATCCTGCTACATTTCAGCCCTTGAGAGTACTGTCGGTAGGTTAAGTTAACATCTAAATCCCTATCTAATATTATCTTCTGTCATTTTGAGTTTGGATGACATTTTATATTGTATTACTGTATGGAAATGGATGATCCGCTGTGGCGACCCCTAACAGGAGCAGCCGGAAGTAGTAGTAGTAATCGTAGTGTATTGTGTGTGTTTGCTGACATTGTGCGGACATGAGAGTCAGCTAAACTTTAATTGTTGGTTATAAAACAACATTTGAATGTGTTTAAAATACTTAGATTTAATACCTACCTCTAGTTATTAAACGAAGTCGAACTGAATGGCGTCCTCCTCGTGGTGACTGGGGGAGCAATTATCTGTCCGTCGGCTCATGCAGGGCGCATGAGGGTTACAGAACAATGCTTGATGAAATGAGACCGATTTGACAGATTGAACTCAAGATGGAAAATGTCATCAAGTTACCATACAGAAAGCTCTGCTGTAAAAAAAAAAAAAAAAAAAACTTATTTAGAATAGTTTCAACTGTGTTTGGGTATATACATTTTCAAAAGCACACTCGCATGCTTGGGTCTATGGGAAACGATAAAGCTATGAAGGATAAGGGTATTTTGTTGGTCTCCTAGGGTACAGAAATATTCCCGTTCATTAAATAGACAATGATATACACACGCTCACAGGCTCCACTCAGTATCACTGCTTACTTCTGGCTTTAGTGTTAGTACATGGTTTCAATTGAAATCCAATGCATAAATTGCAAAATGTTCATTTACATCTGCAACTCCTTCAAAAATTTGAAAATACATTTTTATATGATTATAATTTCTCAGAAGTCTGGACGATCGAATTAGAGTGTTCTTTCACCTTGAAATAATATGCACTGGGCAAATATCTCATCTGAATGGTATGATTAAATGTTACAAATTGGCATCAAGCTCCCCCACAGGTATACTGTGAACTTTTACGTTTTAAAAATAAATTCTTGCTGGATTTTCATTACAAATAGAGTTAGGGAAAAATGCCAGAACACTAGTGGTGTATGCACACTTCAGAATGTTAAGTGCCCACAAACAGCAAATTCCTTTGCAAGGCCATTTATGAAATGGCACTCAATCCACTCTTTACAGAATGGCACTCACATCACAACATAGCGTGTCACTTTTAGAGAGGACGCATATTTTATTTTCCACTGAGTCTTCTAAATACAAGATTGGGCTTTCGTCATGTCGCAGTGGTACTTTGTGAACTTGCAGCGGCAAACTGAAACACAACGCATCCACACTCAAAGACACCCTGTAACACCAAAACACACACTCACACACACGTCTGAATTAATGACAGAAGAATTGATTTCCTAAAATTTCTCATAAAATGAGGTCTGAAATATTTCAGGGAGTATTGTTTGAAAACTAGTTTTGGTTTGACATCATACCTTACATTACCAAATAGTTCAATGTAATAAACTTCATTTGGATTTTTTTTAACATGGCAATTTAGCATAACCGAGCCACTGAGGATGCACAAGCCGGTGCATTCTTAGTGCCGATCCCAAGCCCAGATAAATGATGAAGGTTGTGTCAGGAAGGGCATCCAGCATAAAACATTTGCCAAATCACATAAGCGGATCATAAATCAGATTTCTATACTAGATCAGTCAAGGCCCGGGTTGCCAATGACTGCCACCGGTACTGTTGGTCAGCAGGGTGCGGGTGGAAACTATGCTACTGTTGGGCAAATGAGAAGGAGAGGGGAGACGCATGTCCAGAGGCAACAGGAGAGGAGGAAGGGTAGGAGTGTGGAGGTGAGAGTCGGAACTTTGAATAATGGCACTACGCTTGGCAAAGGGAGAGAGCTGGCTGATGATGGAGAGAAGGAGGGTAGATATACTGTGTGTGCAAGAGACCAGGTGGATGGGGAGTAAGGCCAGGAACATTGGAGGTGGGTTTAAACTCTTCTGCCATGGTGTGAATGGGAGGAGAAATGGGGTAGGGGTAATTCTGAAGGAAAAGTATTTTCAAGTGTGTTGGAAGTGAAGAGAGTGTCAGACAGAGTGATGAGTATGAAGCTGGAAATCGAAGGTGTGATGATGAATGTTATCAGCGCATATGCCCCGCAAGTTGGGTGGGAGATGGAAGAGAAAGAAGAATTCTGGAGTGAGTTGGTGAAGAGTGTACCCAAGGAGGAGAGAGTGGTGATTGGAGTGGACTTCAATGGACATGTTGTTGAGGGGAACAGAGGTGATAAGGAGGTGAGGGGTAGGTTTGGTGTCAAGGAGAAAAATGTGGAAGGACAGGTGGTGGTGGATTTTGCAAAAAGGATGGAAATGGCTTTGGTGAATACATATTTCAAGAAGCGGGAGGAACACAGGGTGACGTATAAGAGTGGAGGAAAGTACACACAGGTGAACTTTATCTTATGCATGAGGTGTGATCTGAAAGGGGTTGGAGACTGCAAGGTGGTGACGGGAGAACGTAGCGAGGCAGCATCAGATGGTGGTCTGAGGGGACTTTGGAAACCAAGAGGAAGAGAGTGAAGGCAGAGCCAAGGATCAAATGGTGAAAGTTGAAGAAGAAAGACTTGTGTGGAGTTTAGGGAGGAGTTAAGACAGGCAGTGGATGGTTGTGAAGAGTTGCCAGATGGCTGGGCAGCCACTGCAGAAATAGTGAGGGGGACAGATCGGAAGGCACTTGGTGTGTCATCTGGACAGAGGAAGGAAGACAAGGAGACTTGATCAGGAGTGATTTGTGACCGAAGGGTACCAGCAAGAGTGAAAGGGATGGTTTACAAGATGGTAGTGAGACCTGCTATGTTATATGGTTTGGAGACAATGGCACTGATGAAAAAACAGGAGGCAGAGCTGGAGGTGGTAGAATTGAAGATGCTAAGATTTTCATTGGGAGTTACGAAGAAGGACAGGATTAGGAATGGACAGTTTGGAGACAAAGCAAAAGAGGCAAGGTTGAGATGGTTTGGGCATGTGTGGAGAAGAGATGCTGGGTATATTGGGAGAAGGATTCTGAATATGAAGCTGCCAGGCAAGAGGAAAAGAGGTTTATGTGGTGAGGAAGGACATGCAAATGGCTGGCGTGACAGAGTAAGATGCAGGGGACAGGAAGAGATGGAAACGAATGATCTGCTGTGGTGACCCCTAACGGGAGCAGCCAAAAGTAGTAGTAATAGTAAACATGGCATTTTAGCATATGTAAGCCAATATCGTGACATGTATTGATACATGTAAAATTCCCTCAGATTATCATGTCAGTAATATTTTCGATGTTGCCCAGCACAAATTGGCATACTGATTAAGAATATTTAACAAAATGCCATACAGCCAGTGACTATTCTTTACATCCAGTAAAGAAGGGAGAAACACCATTACACAGTTCCACTACTTCCAGTAACATGTACAAAACTAAGAATGTAAGTGTTTCTGATTTCAATGTAAAGCTGACATTTTGTGTTTGTTAATATCAGTAAAGGACTCTATGGTTTTATCAGTCTATCCCCTCACCCCCATGTATCTTGCCAGTTTTATAAGTATCCTCTTGTCTGAGCTGAAGTAGTATTAGGAATGCAAACATCAGCCCTTGAGGTGAGTACTCAGCAACTCAGTGGGAGCAAGTGTGTATATAGTACATTTTTGTCTTCTCCTGGATCACCACCTTACCATGGCGGAGAAGCTTGCATGTACCAATGATCCAAAGAGCTATGCCGTCCGGAGCTTGGCCCCTGGTAGGGTCACCTGAGGTGGACTGGTCAAGAGGGAGGTTCCAGATGAAGCGTGATCCAACAAAGACCTCAACAGCGGTACTGGCGGAAGATATCTCCAGGTCACAAGGGCAGTGAAGACGGGTGAAGGGTGCAACAGAGGGTGTTCCCCTATCGTCTTGGTTCTTCATGCCATTGGACTCTGGCCACCTCCTGTCAAGGACCGTGTGGTGGCTGCAGGTGCATTAGCCTCTCCATGTGAAAAGCTGTCACATGCAAGCGTCCTCCCATTATGCGGCTCCAGGATCAGCCCCTACACCCACCTGAGGACCCAGAGGGACCCAGAGGGAGGATGGTCATACTCTACCCCAAGTGACTGCCGATGATGAGTACTTGTTTGTGTTTGTTTGTGTGTGTGTGTGTGTGTTCTCCGTGGATTGTCACCTTGTCATGGTGGAGAAGCTTGCATGGTCCTGAGATACCAAGAGCAATGCCGTCTGGAGCTATGTTCCTGGTAGGGTCACCCATGGTGGTAAGGCCAAGGGGGAGGTCCCTCACAAAGAGCAATCCAAGCAAGACCTCAATGGTGGATCAGGCAGAGGATGATGGCAGACTTTAAGGAAGCATCATAACGGCTGGGAAGGTGGATGAAGGGTGCAGTAGAAATGGGCCCCCAGTCATCTTGGACTCCATGCCACTGGATCCTGACCCAGATCTCTCAATGACCATGTGTTGGCTGTCTGTGCAGCAGTCTCCCCATGTTAAACAAAGTCACACACATGCGCCCTCCATAAAGAGGCTCCACCCTAACATCCTGCATTAAATCCTATGGCAACCAAGAAGTTGCGACAGGGGCAGGATTGTGAAATCTGGAAGCCCCTAGTCATGAGCCGGCACATCAGGCAGTGGGTTCTAGATTCAGTCTCTAGGCTCTTGGAACGAGGTAGAAAGAGCCCTTTGGCAGCTGCACCCACAACTGAGCAGTCCTCTTTGCTCACCCCACCTGGGGAAGAAGCTAGAAAAGGTGCCCTAACAATAGCCTGCCTCAAACCTCCTGACTGGATTACCGCATCCAGAGGGATCACCACATGCGGTCAGAAACACAGAAACATGAACTTTGGAGCCTGAAATGTGCGCACACACATGAATAGTGTAACTAGTGACAAACCGGAGAGGCGAACCAATCAGTCAATTTTAATCAGTTTTTAGTGTGCTAATATATTGGTTTGATATATATATACATATATGTGTGTGTGTATATACAGATATATATATGTACGTGTGTGTGTGTGTGTGTGTGTGTATATATATATATATATATATATATATATATATATATATATATATATATATATATATATATATCCGTGTTGATATTCCACTCCTTGTTAGTGAAGCACTCACAATACCATTGACAGTTTCGGAAAAAAACGCGATATATACTTATATATATATATATATATACACACATACACACACATATATATATATATATATATAGTTTCATTGTCTCATATTGTTTTCATTCACTTATGTATTGATTTGATGTGCTTGTGTATTGGTTTGTCATTCATGCATATATTGGTTTGTCATTTACGTTGTATTGGTTTGCCATTTAGAATAGAATAGAATGCACTTTATTTGTCATTTGTACATGCATACAATGAAATTCACTCTGCGTTTAACCCTTCCTAGCTGTGTAGCTAGGAGCAGGGGGCAGCCGCCGTGCAGCGCCCGGGGAATGGTGTACCCTTGGTTTACCCTTTCCGGGTACTGACAGCTGGGTAGACTGTGCCCGGGGATTTTAATTCAGAGTTTCCTTCTCCTAGCCTTTGCCTAAAGAGGCCTCAACCCACAAGGCAGCAGGTGGATCTGAAATCAAGAGTTCCCTTCTCCTATCCCAATGTGTTGGCTGGACTGGGCACCATGGGGTGTACCATACAGGCATGCAGGAGGACCAGATCTATCAGTAGGGACGTCGTCCTTAGCCAAAGGGCCCTTGCTGAGGTAAGGTGCTACCCCTCTACAGCCTGCGGTTGCAGTTTAGCATCTTACCCAGGACGTTTTTATTGGTTTGTCATTTACACATATATTGGTTTGTCTTTTATGCACCTATTGATTTGAGTGTCGTTTAGGTTGGTTTGCTAGATACACATCTATTGGATTTGATTGTATCTTATGTTATACATGCTTTATACATACTTCCTCTGGGTCATTTGTTTAGTCACTTTCAAGACATGTCATACCACTGTTATGCCGATGATACTCAGATCTATTTCTCTGCCAAACCCAATAACCTGAATCAGCTGTCCTCCCTCCATGATTGCTTAGCTGCCTCCAAAGACTGGATGTCCCTTAAACAGAGGTGTAAAAACCAGGTCCAGAAAGTAAAAGTCCAAACCATGTATTTGTTCCACTCACGCACTACACCAGCAGATTCTAGTCAACACCACTCCTCAACGAGGTAGGGAAAACTAGCTAATGAAATCCGCTGGTTTAGTAACTTGGTTGGAGCAAATACACGGTTTGATTTACTTTCTGGACCTGGTTTTTACACCTCTGCCCATAAATCCTCCATCTAAACCCCGACAAAACTGAAGTTCTCTTAGTTGGTCCTGAAAACTTTGCCACTGCAGTTGATCAGTTTATTGGTCTACTTCATTCAAACTTCAAACCTACCGCTAAAAATCTTGGTATCATCTTTGACCAGAATGTCTTTTGATCACCATGTTACTAAACTTGTCCAATCCTGTGGATTGTGATTGCTAACATTCCCAAATCCTCTGTAAATAGTACACGTGGCCGTTGAAACTCTAGTTAATGATCAAGCCCATATTAGCATAAGAAACTGGTCGTTGGTTTCAGTCATGATGCAGCTGTATTGTTTATAAGGGTGGGGATACCTGCAGTCAGTTTAGACTGAAGATGTCACTTAGTTGAGGGATGCAACTTATCTGTCAATAAACATTGTATCCAGATGAACTGATTCAACCTTCTTTGATACTGTAAGTCCACAAACTGGTGATATTAAAATATGAACACCTTCCAAAAGTGTTCTAAAATTTGTGAAATTTGGCACCATTTCTTTGTGTGACAAAAATGATCCCTTGCATGAAAGTAAAACTCATGATGGAATATCAGTGGAGTTATTGGATGCGTAATTTGTGAAAATTGGCACATTTTCTTTATGTGACAAACATGATTCCTTGCAACTTGGGTATTACAGCAGCAGTTGGCAGCTGATGCTAGACAGCTAACGATAGCTAAACTAGTTGTTTATTACAGGCAACAATTTGATAAATATCGGGCTATTATATGTACAGTCACAGACCAATACGTCTAGCAAGGCCAACCAGTTTTTATATTTGCATATAGCATGTATAGGATAAGTAGCTACACGGGTAATTTTTTTTATAGCCCGAGCCTTTTCTCTGACCTTTGCTTTCATTCCCCTCTGGGATATCCCTCATCTATTCTAGGGACTGTATTGCACTTGGCCATCAGTGTCTAATGTCAGCGTGTTTGAGGGCTGACAATGGATGTCAGTTCTACCAGTGACAACCTTTTTGATGTCGGCACTGATGTCAACATTACTTGTTTCTAATGTGCTGCAATATGGCTTGGAGTAGCAATATCCGTAGGTCTAACATGGTCTCTGTATTTGGGAAAACATGCATAGGTGGTGTGTTTGACAGACATAACTTAGACATGTCGGTTATGTGGCTTTCATAAACTTCTTATTGATTTACATGAGCGCCTTCAAAATACCAGAATAAAAGATGCAAATGTGTCTACCTTACCATGATGTAGTATTATGTCATCCATGTAAGCAGGTTAATGTTATAGCATTGTAACATACATAAATAGCCCGAGCGGCTTTTAAAGGCGAGCTTTAAAAGGATGCTGTTTACTACATCTATGGGTAGTATATGGCCCTCTGAAAAAGGTGTGAACACGGTGAACCCATCGTTGTCCCCAGCACTTTTCAGTTGAGGACTTTATTTAGCAATAGCTAACACTGGTAGCCTCTGCCTCTCTACCTGTTACACTCTACTTCTCTGTAAGTCATTCTACAGTCTTCTGCTCTACACAGTCCCACAGAGACTTCTACTGGTGAGGAGTAGCAGTACCAGTAACAGTGCACAGCATGAACATGCACATCAAGTGCTTCTGTGTTTGTAAACACAGAAGCACTGTGGGCGTACTAACCTAGCTTGTTTAAAAAAAAGTATTTATTACTTAGCAGCCTGCATATGGCTGTCCATTAATGGGCCTACTCTCAAGGACTTCCCATATCAAAGGGGCCATGGACGTGTTCTACAAGAAGCCCCGGAGAATAAAATGCTCCAATAAATCCTACAACTTAAACGATAATTAAAAAAAATATATATGTACAACAATGATGTTTGCATTTCATCCAGTGGTACCCCCGGTTCCAATTGCCCCCATGGCAAACCTCTTGTTCCGCAGGAAACACTGGGTGTTATGTGACTCTATATATATATATATATATATATATATATTTATTTTTTACAATATAACCCCCCCCCTTAAAAAATCCACAATTGTTGCACATCTCACTACATTCCCCTCCGTTTGCCTCTCTATTGGGCAAGGTTAACCTTTGGGCCAAGTGAGAAGCTGGAATTTGTACGAATATTGAAGACCTTCAAGGATACCTTTGAGGCTCAATGTTTTGACCACGCCTAAAGAAAGATAGCCTTCTCGCCCAGGAAGAATTCATATGTTGCACAGAGCCGACAGATCACTTTAGTACTGGCGTCCTCTACTGCTGCAGATGGCTTTAGCTGTGGCACTTCACAGCCTTAAAGGAGACAGTCCATGTAACACCGCATGGCCTGTGTCCTAATGCTGCAAGTGTGTTTTGGTTTTTTTTCTGCTAGCAAAACAACAATAAATAAGGTAAACGTTTTTCAGGACAATGAAGCAATGGGTCATTATTCTATTTACTTAGGATCATTATTACTCGGTGTACATTTATTACTATATGGTGCCTCTGCTATTTTTTAGGATCACATCATCAGGGTTGTTTCATTTCCGATATACGGTATTGTGCAGGGTAATGATGAACAATTAACATGGATGTCACAATCCATTCCGTAATACAAAAGAATGGGTCGTTAATATTGATGCAAGAACCACTTCCCAGTGTCAATAGAGACTCCTTTATATCCCTCTCCTTGTGTCTCTCATTTTCGGTGTCCTACATGTGTGTGACAGAACTGTAACAGAGACCTTGGGAACAATTGAACGGGGCTGTGCGAACATGTGTCAGTGGATCCTCTAACGGGAACGTCATGCTGCTAATATACAGTCCATCTGTAGCCCGCATGATGAAAAACAACAGCTCTTTGCAATATTGACTCCTCCCTCCTCCCATCCTCCATTTTAATGATTATGCTTTTGTCCTCTGTGGTGAAAAAGTCCTGTAGGAAACATTCCATTATTGGGTTATGGTGTTGGGGTTGGGGGGGCTGTAGCAGAGCACAAGACTCACTCTGCTGTCATATCCGCTCTTTATTATTCATTAGGATCCCTTTCTGTTCCCGGTGTAAAAGGACCTTGATGAGCTATGTTTATTCATACACTAACCTTTTTAAATATTTCCAAGAGCCCTCCAACAAAGACCTCCCTGGCATACTTAATACCCCATCTTTGTTTCATTATTCAGTCCTCATGCTCTCGCTTCCCACTTAAGATGCGAAACGTGAATTTTGCCTCCATACTTCCCTTCTTCTCTCCCTCTCTTTCTTTCTCTATACCTGCCCTTCTCGCTCACACTCTCTGTCGTTTCATTATTTAGCCTCACATGCAGACATTCTCTGTGCCCATTGTTTCAGCGACGCCCTGTCTCCTTTCCTTCTCCCCACTCCGCCAGTACTCTTCCCCTTTGGTTTTTTTTTCTTCATCCAGAGATCCTCCTCTTCTCTGCAGACTGAACAAGGCTGATTAATGGAGATGTCTGTCTGTCTGCCTATCTGTCTTATCTTTCCATCTATCTGCTCTTTCTATCTCTCACGCGCTCTGTCTTTCCTTCTATCTAGCTATCGGTGGATCTATCTATCTATATTTCTTTTCCTTCTTTCTATCTAGCTAGCTATCTAGCTAGCTCGTGCTTTCTTTCTTTCTATCACTCTTTCTTCCCGTCTTTATATCTCTTTGTTTCTTTATCTATCGAGCTATCTTCATCCCTATTTCTGTCTATCTATTGATCACTTTCTATCTACCTGTCTGTCTGTCTGTCTGTCTGTCTCTTTTTCTTTGTATCTATGTCTGTCTGTCTATCTATCTTATTTGTCACTCTTTCTATCTATCTATCTAGCTATTCAATTCAATATTTGCTTTAGTGGCATGACATACATTTGTGTACATATTGCCAAAGCATGTAAAACAACAACAACACAATACAACAATGATTATAATAACAGCAACAACAACAATGATTATTATATCAAACAACAACAGTAGCACTGGGTGCCGTCACCCACTGTCTCTCAGGTTGTGGCAAGATTTTCTTGCTGCAATGCTCGCCGCTGGCCCCCCTCCCAGGACCACCCACAGCTTACCTGCGTCGTCCATTTTCTGGTACTCTGGAATCACATGTTCCAGCTCCTTGACAAAAGCCCGTCGCCGTTTTTCAAATTTGTCACATTTAAGGAGGAAGTGCACCTCTGTCTCCACCTCATCTGTCATGCACTGACCACATGTTCGTTGCTCTTTTGGCAGCCATGTCTTTTTGTGTCTCCCCTTTTCAATGGCGAGACTTTGATCACTGAGCCTGTGTTTGGTGAGGATGTGTCGCTGCTTCCTGTCTTTGACAGTTAAGAGGTATTCTTCCAAATCAGTTTGTTTTTAGGGCCCGATAGACTTCTAGTTTGTTTTGAGTTTTGATTTCAGTGTTCCAGTGTTTCAGATAATCGTTCTTGCTTTGTTTTATAGCTGATTCACCCTCATGCTTGTTTGTTTTATGCTCCGATTTATCAGACTATAAAACAAACATTGATAGATATCTAGCTATCAATCTATCTATCTATCGCTCCATCTGTCTCTCTATCTATCTATCTTTCTACCTGTCTGTCTGTCGCTTTCTTTCTTTATCTATCTATCTGTCTATCTATCTTTCTGCCTGTCTGCCTCTTTTTCTTTCTATCTATCTATCTATCTCACTATCTATCAGTGGCATGTAGTACTGATAGTGATGACCAGTACATACACGTTCTCCTTCACACACAGTATCGCAGTCTTGTGATATTCTTGTGATATTGTGTGTCACAGTATCCAGCGATTGTCACACATATCGCTATTTGAAAGCAGAGAGAAGAATAGCTGAATAAATAGCCTGCTGTTGTCGTTGGAACAGCCAGTGTAGCCAGTTCTTTTTAAGATATGATACTTCATTCATCCCCGAAGGACTATTGTTTGAATTTCTTGAAGTTTCATACCAGTTTTTCTGAAATGTTCCAACAATTTTCTGCCCCTTCCTTTGCTGAAAATTTACCAATTTGGGTGTTTGATGCAACACTTGTCCCTGGACTGACTGAAGGCCGGACCCGTCTGTCTGGCTGTCTGTTTGTCTGTCTGATAGTCCTTCTGGCCGTTGCAACTGATTCACCTCCTGCGTCAACTTTATTACTCACCACTTAACAAAGGAAATGTTATGAAAGAAAAACTCCACAGTCAATCAAATTTTTATTTGAAGGTATAGGTCACAGTTTGTCTAGTTTTGTCTAAATCCACCTGGCCTGAAAAGGTTTTCTTTTTTTTTTTCCAAGGTTAATCTTATACAACATCCTTTTAGTTCCAACGTTATTAATTTCCAACTCCAGTCATTTCATATAAAGGGTAAGCAAAAACTATTTTCTATTATCATCAATAATTTATTATCATTAATATCATTATTATTAACTGCATTATTTGGGGAGGGGGTGAGACATAGCGGACATTTTCCTTTTAGTCCGTGCCTGCATTTGGCAGTCTGCCAGTCACCCGTGTGACTTGGCAGCATTTCGTAAGCCCCTATGAGGCCGACACCAGAATCACTGGCACAGGAAAAA
Source organism: Lampris incognitus (assembly GCF_029633865.1). Taxonomy (NCBI): domain Eukaryota; kingdom Metazoa; phylum Chordata; class Actinopteri; order Lampriformes; family Lampridae; genus Lampris; species Lampris incognitus. The sequence continues at coordinate 13,391,694 of NC_079214.1, read as the reverse complement.
TGTGCCGAGATGCAAAGTCTAACTTATCTGACGTATCAGATGTAGCTAATGTATCTGATCTATCAATGCAGGCATGAACCCGGACATTTGTGTACCTGTACCTGAGTAATCTGTGAGACTAAGGGCAAAAAATTAAAAATCCCAAAAACAAAATCTGTAATCTATAAGGAATTTATTCTATACAGGGGAACAAATTTATGCACCTGTGCATGTTACTGTTAATGTTTACTACTGTGTGTGTACGCGTGCATTTCGCACAGGGTGTTGTGATGCATCTAGTGCAGTAGTTAGAGGGAAGATGCATGCTTGCTTCCCACCTTCTTTTCTAACCTCTCGCTTACAGCTTGCTACCGCTGGCTAGCCCTTGTGGTGAACAAGGGAGAAGCCCGGTGCATAAGTCTTCCCCTGCCAGTACATAGCTTCTCCTTCGCCCAAGACCTCTGCCAAGCCTCCTCGTGGCCACATACGGTACCTGGGTGCCTTGCAGCCTCAGTCTGACTTGGTAGGGGATCTCGGAGCTGCAGTGGTCCCCAGAGGCTGTTCATGGCCAACCGCTGCCCCGCACACAACATCCTGTCCTTAGACCCTTGCATCAGATAAGAAATGACTCCCGTCTGGGTAGTGTAGTGGTCTGTTCCGTTGCCTACCAACACGGGGATCGCCGGTTTGAATCCCTGTGTTACCTCCAGCTTGGTTGGTCATCTGTTCAGACACAATTGGCCGTGTCTGTGGGTGGGAAGCCGGATGTGGGTGTGTGTCCTCGTCGCTGCACTAGCGCCTCCTCTGGTCGGTCGGGGCACCTGTTTGGGGGCTAGGGGGGAATAGCGTGATCCTCCCACGCACTATGTCCCCTTGGCGAAACTCCTCGCTGTCAGGTGAAAAGAAGCAACTGGCGACTCCACATGTATCGGAGGAGGCATGTGGTAGTCTGCGGCCCTCCCCAGATTGGCAGAGGGGGTGGAGCAGCGACCAGGGCGGCTCGGAAAATAGGGTAATTGGCCAAGTACAATTGGGGAGAAAAAGGGGGGGAAAGGGGAAAAAAAATTTAACGGGGAGAAAAGATAAGACGAAACTTCAGGGAGAGCAGCAGAGGAGGGATCTCTCTCCCAAGACGAACAACGTGCAATGGATGTTGTGTTTACACAATTTACAGAATACAACACTGAAAGAGGATAACTAATTATAATGTAGTTATAAAATATATGGAGAATATGATGGGAACAGCCCAGGACCCGAGCCATGCGACCACCATCACCATGTTGTCACACGTCTTAGTGAAAGGGTATAACATTAAAACAGGATAACAAAATTATATGGATTTTTAAGAAAAATAAAAAGAATGTGATGACAGGTTACCAAGCAGTGTCCAGGTGGCGACCACCATCACCATGGAGACCTGGGAGGAGGACAGACTGCATGTGCACACAAGGGAGACTCGCATGACACCATTCATATACACATGAGAAGAGAAAGGAGAAGACATCATTCAGAGAGAGAGAAAAGAGAACAGTTTACAATAGTCAATCTATATACTATAATCTTGTCGGCAGAACAGTACTTGGTAAATTCATTGAGACAGAAACCAACCCACCATGCAGTACACGTTGTAAAGCACTCAACTTAAAGGCAACTAATTGTAGGTTAAGACAAAAAGATGAGTTTTAAGTTTGGAGTTAAAGGACTCAACAGACTGATTGTCTGATGGCAGCAGGCAGGTTATTCCACAAGAACGAGGCCCGATAGGAAAACGCCCTGCCACCAGCTGGCTTCTTTTTAACTCTGGGTACCCACAGGAGCCCTGTATTTTGAGAGCGGAGAGCTCGAGATGGAATGTACGGTGTAAGGAGATCAGACAGGTAAGACGGGGCCAGCCCATTTAGGATTTTATAAGTCAGCAGAAGCACCTTGAAGTCTGATCTAACATGGATAGGAAGCCAATGAAGGGAGTCAAGAATTGGGGTAATATGGCCAAATTTTCTAGTTTTAGTTGGGATTCTAACTGCAGCATTCTGAACCATCTGAAGACTTTCAGTATTAGCATGTGGCAGATCCGAAAACAGAACATTACAGTAATCAAGTCTGGAAAAAACAGATGCATGTATTAGAGTCTCTGCATCAGCCATGGACAGGAAAGACCAAATTTTAGCTATGTTACGCAAGTGAAAAAAAGGCAATCTTGGCGATTTCTTTAGTGTCCTTATCAATGGAAAGGCTGGGATCAAACGTAACTCCCAAGATTTTTGGCTGCCATACTTTGTGAAATCACAGAGTTGTCGATTGTTATCATTGCTTGATCAAATTGGTGTCTGTGTCTCCTTGATAATGATAGCAGACCACATCAAATGACTGCAGTGACTGCTGAGGAACTAAGACGCGACAACGGCGACATCGCTGCTCTAAGTGAAACCAGGCTCCTGGGTTAAGGCATCCTGAGAGAGGAAGAAGGAGGGTACACCTTTTTCTAGAGAGGCTATTCCCCTGGCGGACAACATCGGCATTGTGTTGGACTGGCAATCAAGAACAGCATTCTTTTCTGCTGATCCGGGGAGGGCTGCAGATTACCACATGCCTTCTCCGATACATGTGGAGTTGTCGGCCACTTCTTTTCACCTGACAGGAGTTTTGCCAGGGGGACGTAGTGCATGGGAGGATCACGCTATTCCTCCCAGTCCCCGCCCCCCGAACAGGCACCCCGACTGACCACAGCAGGCGCTAGTGCAGTGACAAGGACACGTACATAATTCTGTTATCCTCTTTCAATGTTGTGTTCTGTAAACACAGCATCCATTGCACGTTGTCCATCTTGGGAGAGAGATCTCTCCTCTGTTGCTCTCCCTGAGGTTTCTTCCTATTTTTTCTCCCTGTTAAATGTTTTTATTTTTTTATTTTAGGCAGTTGTTCCTCATCCGATGCGAGGGTCTAAGGACAGGATGTTGTGTCGCTATAAAGCCCCTTGAGGCAAATTTGTAATTTTTGATATTGGGCTATACAAATAAAATTGACTTGAATTGACATACCCGCATCCGGCTTCCCACCCACAGGCACAGCCAGTTGTGTCTGTAGGGATTCCTGACCAAGCTGGAGGTAACTGGGATCCCCGTGTTGGTAGGCAATGGCATAGACCGCTATGCTACTCTGTTGCCCCAAGAACAGCATTCTACCCAGCCTCACTGAAACACCCACTGGACTAAGAGAGGCTAATGACCCTCGGTATCCCCCTAGCAAAGGCATGCTATGCCACTCTGTTAAGTGTATGTGACAATGATGTGAAGGACAGCTTCTGCCAGCCACTCGATGAGGCCCTTCATCGTATCCCAAAAAAGGACAGGTTCCTTCTTCTGAGAGACTTAAATGCTAGGGTAGGAAAGAACAGTGGTATATGGAGTGGAGCATTGGGTTGGCTAGGTTAATTTAAATGGTCTGAGGCTGCTAACACTCTGTGCAGAACATGACCTCACCATTTTGAACACACTGTTTCAGCAGAAGACCAAATTCACAACATTCTGGATGCACCAACATTATTCTAAACACTGGTACCTGATTGATTATATCATAACAAGATGTAGTGACACTAGTGATGTCTTGCTGACCCGGGCCATGAGAGGTGCAGAACGCGGATGGATCACTGCCTGATCATGACCAAACTCCACATCAAAGTGCACCCCCCACAGTGTCTCAAGAAACATGAAAAACCAATTGAACTGTGCTAAATTGAAGTCAGCCCCAGCACGGAATGAGTTCCATCGCTCTGTAGGCATAATGGCACTAGAGTGTGAGACCATTCTGAGTTCGGACAATTCCATGGATCAGAAATGGACCTTCCTACCCTCATTGCTACATCAAGCTGCAGTCAAATCTATAGGCTACAGAGCCAGAAAACATCAAGACTGGTTCAACAAGAACTCTGACACCATCACATCCCTGCTGGAAACCATGTGTAGGGTACACAGGGCTACTCTCAACTGCCCTGCATCCGCCATCTTTCAGCAGCAGTGGCAAACAACACATAAGGAGATACATACAACCTTGTGCACTCCGCAACCTACATGGTGGATGAACAGAGCTCACGAGAGTCAATCATAAGCTGACAGAAATTATATGCACAGCTTCTACAACTCTGTAAAGACTGTATATGGCCCTAGGAACTGCTCTATTCCACCTTTAAAACCAGCAGACAGACTGACCACCCTGAAAGACCAAAAGCGGACCTTGGCAAGGTGGGCTGAACATTTTGAAGCCCTACTTAACCAGTACTTACCAACCGACCAATCCATCCTGGAAGAGCTGCTAATTCGTCCGCCCATCCAAGACCTTGACCACTAAGTGCAGGTCCTTGAGCTGCAGTACACTGATGACTGCGCTCTTGTAGCTCACACACCAGAAGTCCTGTAAACCATCCTTGCCGCAATTGTGAATGGCTACAGCAGCCTGGGTCTATCAGTCAACACCACCACGACTGTGTTATGCCAACGGCGGTCCAGCCCCCCACCCACTATGCCTGTCTTCACTATAGAACAACAACCACTCTCAGTTGTTCCATCTTTAAAATACCTGGGCAGCATCCTTTCTGAGGGCTGCAACACTGATCACGAAATTCACAATAGAATCAAACAAGCCTCTGTAGCCTTCGTCAAACTCCAACATAAGGTCTTCCAAAACAAACACCTCCACCTGAGCACCAAAATTACCATTTACAAAACCATCTGTGTCACAACTCTCCTATACAGCTGTGAAGCTTGGGTCACATAACAGCCGCCACCTAAGTTTGCTGGAGCGGTTCCACATAAGGTGTCTTCAGCAAATCATTTTACCCATGCCAAGATTCTTGGTAAGACAAACTGCAAGAGCATAGAAGCCACGGTTACTGAACACCAACTGCGCTGGCTTGGGTATATGTCATCAGGATGCCTCAAGAACGCCTGCCACATCAAGTCCTGTATGGACAGCTTCATTTAGGCTACCGGTCCGTAGGTGGTTAGAAGAAGCAATACAAAGACCAGCCAAAAACATTGCTGAAGAAATGTTGTATCGACCCCTTGAGACTGGAGCAAGCTGCCATCAACCGTTCCAACTGGCGGGATATCTGCCACAGAGGTACAGAACAGCTGAAAATGGAGAGAAATGTGAAAAAACAACATAGAAAACTAAGGAGACACACAATGATGCCTGCCCCCATTAACTCAGACTTAATATGCCCAATGTGCAATTAAACTTGTGGGTCAAGACTTGGACTCTATAGTCATCAAAGAACACACCGTTAACGAGGAATGACGTCATCACTGGACTCGATGGACTACCAGCATGCAAGCAAGTTTACTATTTATCTCGGTCTTTGCCACTATACTCAGCTGTGCAGAGACAAGCTTTGTGTGACTGGAAAGAAAAGATTTTCCATTGATGTCATTTGTTTACTTGCTCTTTTTGTACCATTTGTCTCACTTCATTACTACAGACTTTTCAGTGTTTTCACTTTTCTCTCCTCATCTCAAGGGTGCTAGCAAGAAAGCTGAAGAGTAATTTAGGAGCCCTGGAATGCTCACAATTAGCATTTTAATTGCTTTATTGATTTCTGAATGGCATTGATTTGGGTTCTGTAAATAATCTGTATCCCAATTACTCCAATGTGTCATTTACTTTGTATGACATGTTGGATTCGTTGGATTCGAGATTTATTCATTCAAAATTTGTCCAAAGGAAAAAGCTATAAAAAAACAGTGAGTGACTTCCATAAAAGCCAGCTTGGATTGTTTTTACGTAAAAGTAACCCCATAGTGGGAATTAACGGAAAAGAATGAGTGAGTCAGATGAAGTGGGAAACACGTGTAATGTATGCCAGGAAATGTCCGTCGGAAAAAAGTAATGACTAATTAAGCAGTTATACATGTTCTAATTGTTGTATCTGTGTTTATTTTATTTTTCTGTTCTGCCGTTACTTGCGGACCCCGTAAGTCTCTTGGTGCTGTCAATCTCCATATAGATCTGTCTGTTTGTTTTCCCTTCTCTCTTTCCCATTCTTCCTTCAGATGAACTGTCACATCCCCTCCACTGAGCATCCATCCACTTCTCTGCAATCTGCCCCAAAGTTAGTGATGCCAAATCCATGACGGCCTCACTCAATCCACATTTTCCACCCAATGGAATTTGAGGACACATAAACCAAACATTGCTTGGATATGCACATTCACATACAGACTCATCAATCAGGCCTCGTGGGAGCTGCCGTGTTCCAGATTGGTTTTTAGCTTTCAAGTGAATTGATTGAGAAAAAGAAACTTAAAGTAATGTGTTTGCCAATAAGTTGCCACAGTGGCTCGATTTGAAATGGCATTAGGCATCCCGACTGCCTCCATCTATGTTTACCAAGGGTGAATTTGCTGCCGTTTTGGAGCAGTCCTGCCATCCCTGTAGGGCACACAAACTATCAAAATGCGTTAAAGTACCCTTGACTATTACCCCATCTAGGCCTTTGGAAATGTGGGCTGTGAGAGAGGAAAATGAGGGAATGCAGGGGGTAAGTGAGAGGGGGGTTGAGAAAATTTGCTGGGTGGAGTAAACGGAGAAAGCTAGGAAGAAAAAGTGAGAGTCGGGAGGGGAGGGAAGAAAGAGTCGAGATTCAAATGCTCCAGTCTGACAGAATAATTTATTAAGATGCTTCACTGTGGTATAGTACCTCTGATAAATGGAGCAAGTCACACTGAACTGTTATCAAAAATGAGAGGCAGGTTATAGACTGAGGAAAACAATACAGCAAATATCTGAGCTGCCTCTTTTCATCTGTTATTCAGCGGCTGACATATTTTCAGGTGGCCATATATTTACTGTTTCTGGATGTTGGAATTATGCTGATGTTGATAAGCTGCCCAAGCAACAATGTGAAAATTGTGAATATTGCCCTTTCTTTGTACAGCTCATAATGCGGGTAAAATAGGTGAGACATTATTCACTTGATCTCAATGTGACACGTCTGCAGAATTGAAAAATTGGGCAGGAGAGTGATAAAAAGAAATATGGGATGCTGTTACCATGGTTACAGCTACTATATTTAAATACAAAATCTAGATAACAGCACATTATCCATTTAAAGTCACATGAGAGAAATATATCTCATTCATATATACTTGTTAATATAGGTTAATAAAGGGGTTTAAGAATACATGTAAACGTAGCTTTTGTTGAGTACTTTTTTTTAAAGAGTGATAAAATTGTTTAGAAACACGGGAATTAGCCAAAAATCTTTGACCTGTCATTGCCATGAACACAAGAGTGATTGAGACTGCCAAAAAATACACGTGTTTAGGAAATTTAGATGACTAAATCATCTTATCATCATAAAATCATTTTCAGGCCAGATACTCATTATCTTGTAGGAAATTAACTCTGAAATTAAGGTTTAATTTTATGATGCACAAGCTTTTTTTTCGTTTTTAAGAGACTCTACCACTTTTATACCAGAATTTGATTATGGCAATGCTTTATATTCACACATTAGACACATTCACAATCCACCTGATGTTTTCACGCTTAGACGGTAACACATCTTTGAACGTCGATGCATATTACTGCTGGTTGTTTTGAACCCATTCCTCTCTCATCTGCGGCGAGTATCGATTCCTGCCTGTTGTCCACCACTTGCCCCCTTGATGTTATTTCAAAAAGAAGAATTCTGAAAGAGGCATTTGACATGACCGGGTTTTGTAATTTATCAGTAATCAATAGCTGTCTTGCAAACTGGCATTTTCCCTTCTGTTTTAAAATATCAAACGCTCCAGCCCCGCCTGGAAGAAAAAAAAACAAAAAAAACTCGAGCCCTAAACTCCAGCAATTACAGGCCCATCTCAGAGCTCACATTTCCATGCAAGGCTTGACTGAAATATGTTTCTACTCACCTAATTTCTCTTAATAATTTCTCTCTGAATCGCAATAATGTTTTTAGAGCAATGCACAGAACAAAGGATGCCTTTTTTAGAGTAACCAATGACCTTCCTTCTCAGACCAAGGTGATCATCTAGTTTTAACCCTTTGTCTGTACTTTAACCGTGGTGCAGCTTTTAACACTGTAGACCAAGGCGTATGTATTGACCATGTTGAATTATGGGTTCGAATCAATGACACTGCACTGTATGCACTCGGCTTATACAACTCACGTAAGAACTTTCTCCTTCACAAATGGAAATTCTTTTTTTTTCTTCTTCTTTTTTCTTCAGCCCCCAGTACGTGTGCAGTTTCCTTAAGGCTTGAGTTAAGGCCTTTATGCTTATTTTTTATTTTTACATTTATAGATTATAACGAACTAACTACTGTTTGGTATGGTTAAACATGGAAACGCTATTATGTTCTCAATTTGAAGAGGGCAGTTGAGTAAAGGAGTGTGGCGGAGCTCTTAAGGCTGCTGAAATGTACTTCCAAAACATTCTCAAAAGAATTTTATACAAGTTATACGTGGTATACGGTCACATTAGTACAGTGACTACTTCAGTATTTGTCAAAATAAAGCTCCACCTCACTCCCACTTCTGCATACCTCAAACCAGTAAAATTGGGTGAGAAATGTTAGTTTTCACAAAAATACTGTTGAATCTATGAAAAGCAGAACTGGAGGGATGACTGGGGTCTATAAACTTATATAGGAGCTCTTCCTTACCCTGTGTGTAGTCTGAGAGCCTAATGCCGGTGCATTTAAACAAAATTTAATGATGGCCCAAAGTTGGTCAAAGGATTTATACTTCAGTGTCTGAGTTTCCATTAAATAACCTGTGCTGAAGATGTGTTTCATATAGTAAGCGGCTCTGCTCATCCGCTCTGTGTTTCCTGTGGTGGAAACTGCTCATGGTGATCACATCCATCCAGGCTGATAAACGGTTGATCACTTTAAGTACTTTAAGTAAAGCTAAGTTGTTTTTTTATAGCCCTCTAATTGACATGTGTACACTAATTAAATGTATAATGTGATGAAACACAACTCCCTACTGGCAGCTATTGCTGTAACAAAATATCATCTGCTTCAAATGTTTCAGTTTAAAAACAGTCAATACGTTTGCCGTAACACCACTTAGTGAAGTCAGAAGTCCATTTTAATAACAGGGCTGAGGCCTAAAAATGAAACAAGCTAACAGTGCTAATAGTCTGAAATGCAAGTGAAAGTACCTGCAGGGTTATCTGACAATAACTGAAACAATGATTTGCTAGAGGGATTGTAAGATTTCTAACAGCTTCAAGGAGTGTCATGGAAAGATCTCGGACCGCCAACTGATCTTGAATGCCTTTGGCACCTTAAGGTGACAGGGAGTCAATTAAAGTGTGCAACAAATCCCTTCTTAGGGTCCCTAAGCGGAAAATACAATATATGCCTAGGCAAGCAAAGTCTGCAAATCGTGCCACCATTCTCAAGCTAATTTTACACTTTCCATCTTTTCAAATTCAGTGAAAACAGCATGACTGTAACTGGTTTCTGGTTATGGCCAGAATATGGAGTTACTGTATATAAAAAAACAAACAAAATCAAAAATAAAGCCATTTAAAAACAGTTGTATTTACTTTCTTTAGAATATTTAGTTCCCAAACTTTGTCTCTCTTGGAGTGCATGTCTTACAATGGGTAGGAATAAGTGAATATACTCTCAGACCTCTAAAAGTTTTCAGAAAATAAAACAGAAGATGATTGGAAACCATATGATGAAAGGATTGGAGATGAAAACTCCTCGGCATTCCTTTGCTCCCACCCATTACCCAGCTGTGTGTATCAATCATTCTCTAATATTCCCAGCGTGTCCTCAGGGGTCCCTCTGTTCTGGCCCTGGAGCCAGTCTTATAGTAACCCTCAGATCTCGCTGTCTTTCATGTTGCGCACACTCCAACTTTAACACTTCCTCACAGCGTTAAGATGTAGGGTTTTCTTAGGACTGGTGGAAGGGTTGGTCAAACCAGGGGGCTTTATCTGTGCAAGTGCCACAATGCTCTGTGAACATGAGATCAGTGGCAAGTGAACTTCAGGGAAGACGAGAGTTCATAAGTTCAATTTATGAATGATGAAGTATCTCAATTTCAAGTGCATCTCTCTGAGCTCACACTGTATAGAAATTAGAGGATGCAAATACAGTTTTATCATGCAGCAAGAACAGAAAGCTACAATTTCCTTCCTTCCTGAACACATTTCATTTAGCCTCTCAGTCTTATTTTAGTATCCCATACATTCTGATTATAATGACAATATTTCAACTGTAGACTACTACTGCTACTACTTTCAGCTGCTCCTGTTAGGGGTCGCCACAGCAGATCATCCATTTCCATCTCTTCCTGTCCTCTGCATCTTCCTCTGTCACACCAGCCACCTGCATGTCCTCTCTCACCACATCCATAAACCTCCTCTTTGGCCTTCCTCTTTTCCTCTTCCCTGGCAGCTCCATATTCAGAATCCTTCTCCCAATATGCCCAGCATCTCTCCTCCACACATGTCCAAACCATCTCAATCTTGCCTCTCTTGCTTTGTCTCCAAACTGTCCAACCTGAGCTGTCCCTCTAATATAATTGTTCCTAATCCTGTCCTTTTTCATCACTCCCAATGATATTATCCCAATATTCCAACTGTATGAACTCTCTATTATAATTATGATATGGATATAGAAATGTATATATGCATTTAAAATTACAGCATATCCACCTGAGATGACTCACTAGAGAAGTTGCCACCTATTTTATGCCTTAAGAATGAGCTTGTTCTACATGTCAAGTGTATTCCTGTCAAGTGTTAATCCATCAGCTAGGAAATGCAGACCACATGTTTTGCACATTTTTCCAAACAACCAAACACATCATCAGATTTACTATTCAACATAAAGAGTTATTCAGTCAGAGAGCCTTAAAACATACACACTACATGATGGCAACATTGTGTGTGTGCAAAAAATGGCTTTGGTTGGTTTGGGAATTTGCATCTTCAGCATTGTCCATTAGCTAAGCATGTAGACCACAATTTGTACATTTTCCAAACAATTAAACACATAATATACATAAATATTATTTCACATATGAAGTTATTCAGCCTGAAAAGGTCTTAAAACTCACATGCTACACGATGTCACATTTGTCAGTTTACAATAAAATGACTGGGGGGGCGGGGACTTGCATCGTCAGCATTGTCTCATGCTTGTTTGTTTGTTTCAGTTATTACCACCTCGCTCAGGTACTTGATTTGTTCACACCGCTCATTTTGTTGCGAGCCTCCACGGTCGCCAGAAGAGTTGCGAGTTGACAAATGAGGGAAGAAGACACAGCATGAGGTCATGCGAGGTAGTGAGTTACCTCTCGCTGGGTAAATAAATAAGCCACGGTGCTGTCGGCGGTGCCAAATATTCATCACGATAATAGCCACCTTGGGGTTGGTTAAATGTTCCAAGGAAACATCAAGGTCAGTCAGTGGGCCCCAATAAAATAAACTTTAGCAAATGACTGATTTGCGTTCCCCTTCGTGCTCTATAAAAGACCTGAAGCGGTAGGGCAGGCTTCTTTAGGAAACACATCAAGTGAGCTGTTATGTCACTCGAATAAACTTGAAACTGTTAATATGTTTTCACAGCAGATTCTCCTCGGACCATTTAAGTCTGAATTAAGTAAATGCAAGTGTTTCTACCACACTATTTGAGATGAAAGTGTGAGAAAATATTTGAAAATTACATATCATGAATGATGCTGTAAAAAGAAACAGAGTTTTAGAACATCTCAAAAAATTGAAGGCAGACATAATATTTCTTCAGGAGGCCCATCTGAGAAATCAAGACCATGACCAAGACACAAAGGCTGGGTGGGCCAGGTGTACCACTCCCACTTTAAATCTAAAGGGGCAGCAATTTTAATAAGCAAGCATACGCCTTTTGTTTGTTGCCAATATTTTTCAGATAGCCGTGGTGGGTATGTAGTTAAAGAGGGGAAGCTATACATTGTCTAACTTATTCTAATCTGTATATATGCTCCCAAGTATGATGACGATCATTTTTTTCCCTTCGTTATGGTCTTCAATTTCGCATTTGAATTCTCATCGTTTAATTATGGGGAGAGACTTCAATTGTATCTTAAACCCAAAACTGGATAGATCCTCCGAAACCATTCAACCACGTTCAGAATCATTTCTAAAGAATTATGGGATTGTTGATCCTTGGCAGTTGAGAAATCCATCTACATGTTGCTTTTTTCTTCTCCCCCATCCACCAATCGTATTCACAGATTGATTATTTTCTTATAGACTGAAAACTTCTGCTGCATGTAAAGCAATGTGACTATGACGCAATTGTTATGTCTGACCATACCCTGCATCTACTATGGTTAACATCTCAGCACAAATCAACAACTGCTTCCTGGCAATTCAGTAATTTATTGCCAACAGACAGCATTTGTTAAATTTATCTCTGCCCAGATAGAAGTATGCTGGTACCGATTTTCAAGAATAAGGGCGATGTGCAGAACTGTAGTAACTACAGAGGTATAAAGTTGATCAGCCACAGCATGAAGATATGGGAAAGAGTAATAGAAGCTAGGTTAAGAGGAGAGGTAATGATTAGCGAGCAGCAGTATGGTTTCATGCCACGAAAGAGCACTACAAATGTGATGTCTGCTTTGAGAATGTTGATTGAGAAGTATAGAGCAGGCCAGAAAGTTACATTGTGTCTTTGTGGATTTAGAGAAAGCATATGACAGGGTGCCAAGAGAGGAGGTGAGGTATTGTATGAGGGAGTTGCATAGAAGTATGTAGGAGTGGTTCAGGCAGGACATGTATGAGGGAAGTGTGACAGTGGTGAGGTGTGCAGTTGGAATGACAGATGGGGTGGAGGTGGGATTACATCAAGGATCGGCTCTGAGCCCATTCTTGTTTACAATGGTGATGGACAGGTTGACAGACGAGATCAGGCAGGAGTCTCCATGGACTATGATGTTTGCGGATGACATTGTGATCTGTAGCGAGAGTAGGGTGCAAGTTGAGAAACACCTGGAGAGGTGGAGGTATGCACTGGAGAGAAGAGGAATGAAAGTCAGTAGGAGCAAGATGGAATACATATGCATAAATGAGAGGGAAGACTGGAATGGTAATGATGCAAGGAGTAGAGGTGACGAAGGTGTATGAGTTTAAATACTTGGGGTCAACTGTCCAAAGTAACAGGGAGTGCAGAAGAGAGGTGCAGAAGAGAGTGCAGGCATGATAGAGTGGGTGGAGAAGAGTGTCAGGATTGATTTGTGACAGAAGGGTACCAGCAAGAGTTAAAGGAAAGGTTTATAAGATGGTTGTGAAACAAGCTATGTTATATGGTTTGGAGACAGTGGCGCTGATGAAAAGACAGGAGGTGGAGCTGGAAGTGGCAGAGTTGAGGATGCTAAGATTTTCATTGCGAGTGACAAAGAAGGACAGGATTAGGAACGAGTATATTCGAGAGACGCCTCAAGTTGAATGGTTTGAAAACAAACCAAGAGAGGCAAGATTGAGATGGCCTGAACATGTGTGGAGGAGAGATGCTGGGTATATTGGGAGAAGGATGCTGAATATGGAGCTGCCAGGGAACAGGAAAAGAGGGTGGCCAAAGAGAAGGTTTATGGATGTGGTGAAAGAGGACATGCAGGTGGCTGGTGTGACAGAGGAGGATGCAGAGAACAGGAAGAAATGGAAACGGATGATCCACTGTGGTGACCCCTAACGGGAGCAGCCGAAAGTAGTAGTAGTAGTAGTAGTACTAGTAGTATTAGATCTCTGCCCAATTAGAAGTCAAGTCAAGTCAATTTTATTTGTATAGCCCAACAACTTGTTTCTATTAATGATAACGGGGAAGTATCAAAAGGAACACTTTGGGAGGCTCTCAAAGCTTCTATTCGCAGACAAGTGATATCTTATACTAAATCTGCCCAGTGCTCCCGTCTTAAATGTCTGTCTGAGCTTTCAGATGAAATATTAGAAATTGATTGTCAGTATTCAATAACACCCTCTCCATACCTCTATAATAAAAGGCTCTCTCTCCAATGAGATTTGATCTCCTTCCACTGATGAATTAACTAAGCTACTACTGCAGACCAGACAGATTGTATGAGCAGGATGAGAAAGCTGGGCACCTGTTGGCTCATCAGATTCATCAAGCAGCCCAATTAAGACTTACAGCAGAAATTCACACAGCCTCTGGAGAAATTCTTACTGACCAACAGGAAATTAACCATGAATTTAAATCATTTTATACAAGTCTCTATACTTTGGAGTCCAAAGTTGATCCTTCATTAATAAGTGAATTTCTAAATAAACTACAAATTCCAAGAATTGGAGCAAGCCACAAGGCCAGTCTTTACAAAGCTCTCTCGCTTGAAGACTTAACAAATGCAATAAAAAGTGTGCATGGCTCTAAAACCCCTGGCCCTGATGGGTTTACATCTGAATTCCTTAAATTTTTCTCTAAATTAATATCCCGTGTTACTTGATTCCTGCAATGAAGCCTTTGCTGCTAAAACTCTTCCACCAACCTTTTATCAGGCATCCATATAAGTTTTATTAAAGGAAGGTAAAGACCCTTGGGACACAGGTTCATATGATACAGACACATTAGTCTTTTAAATCTGGATACCAAATTATTAGCCAAGATGCTTGCCACTCATCTAGAAAAAATTCTCCTATCAATCATATCGCCGGATCACACTGGATATGTTGAAAACCGTTTTTGTTGCCTAACCTCCGTAAGCTCTATAATATTCTGTACTCCCCGGGCTTTCCCCCCACCACCATGCAGAGGCTCTTCTATCGCTAGCTGCTGAGAAGGCCTTTGACTGAGTTGAACGGGACTTTCTTTTTGCGTTTCTTGGAAAGTTTGGCCATGGTGATAATTTTATGGCTTGGGTTAAGCTGCTGTATCACTCACCTCTAGCTTTTGTGCTGAACGACTCCTTTAGATCTCCCTATTTCCCCCTGCAATGTGGGAAAAGGCAAAGCTGCCCCCTTTCCCCACTGTTATTTGTTCTTACTATTGAGCCTTTGGCTATTGTTCTGTGCTGTCTAAAAGATTATGGGGGAATTTATAGAGGAGGGGTGGAAAACAGAGTGTCTCTACCTGCGGATGACCTGCTTTTATATGTAACAAACTCCTATGAATCCATCCCCACCATATTGCCTACTTTGAAGAAATATGGTGAGGTTTCTGGATATAAGTTAAACTTATCAAAGAGCGAACTGTTCCCAATCAACAAGGCTATCCAAAGCCTTTCATACTCATATTTGTCATTTAAAATAACAGATTCATTTAAATATTTGGGTGTGGTTGTAACAAGGGGTATTTGCCCGTAGGGCTGGGCAATATGGACAAAATCAAATATGATATTTTTGACTGAATACCTCGATAATGATATTTTGATGATATTGTAGAGATGACTACTGGCGCTCTCACAAGGCCATTTTTAATAAACACTCATTAGTAATGTTGATGTGATGTCCAAACAGGCAGAAGCAAATAATATAAGTTAGAATAGTCTAATGAGTTCAGAAAATTGCATCTCTTTACTGTAATACAGCCTTTAAAACCAGGAAAAGAGAACATTTGTCATATCACAAATCCCATTCTTATATCACAATATCGATATTATATCGTTATATTGCACAGTCCTAATTGCCAGCTTGTTTAAAGCAAACTTTAAGTCACTATTTGACCACAGTATTTATGAATTTAAAAAGTGGTCCCATCTGCCCATTGCTTTGACAGGCAGACTCAATGCTGTAAAAATTAATGTCCTCCCAAAATTTTTGTTTCTATTTCAAACTATCCCTAGTAATATGAAAATCCTTCTTTACATCCACTGTCAAAATAATTTCTAGTTTCATTTAGAGCAAGAAGAGACACAGAATTAGGAAAGCTTTTTTGCAGCAGTCAAGAACAGGTTGGGGAATGGAACTACCTCATTTCCAGTTTTACCATTGGGATTATAATATCCATGCTCTCTCCTTTTGACTTCAATCTGATAAATATGCTGAAAATCCAATTTCAGTACAAATGGAACACAAGTAATGCTATCAGACATCCCTGACTGCCCTCTTGTTTTATCCAATGCCTTTATCATAACACTATGTTAAGAACAATCCCATTGTAACACAACCTTTGAAAATATGGTCTACTATTAGAAAAAACTGTGGATGGCAAAATGGCTCTGCTTGTTCACATTTTTCCCAGCCACCTCTTCTCCCCATTCATCACGGATAGCCCTTTTGATATTTGGAAACGGAATGGCATAAGCAACATGAAGGTGCTTTTTATAGATAAAATATGGCCTACCTTTGAACAATTAAGAAATCATTTTAATTTACCCCAATCCCATTTTTTAGATACCTCCAGATTAGTAGTTATATTAAAGCTAATAGACTTTCCTTTCCCAATTTGCCTGAGGAATCACCCATGGAATCTCTGTTTTCCTCCAAGCCTTCAAAAAGGGGTGCAATATCGTTTATTTAAGGACTGCATGGGAGGGGGGTTTGGGGGTGTCTTTGATGGCTCAGCAGTGGGGCAAAGCACTAGAAGGGGTGCATACGGCCTCAATCTGTGCCCGGAATGGCCTCATTCAATTCAAGGTGCAGCATCACCTTCATTACTCTAAAGTCAAACTCTCTAAAATGTTCCCAGATGTAGATTCTACCTTTGACAGATGCAGACTCTCACCTGCCTCTCTAGCATACTCATTATAGCAATGTCCTAACCTGTCCACTTCTTGGAGTTCAATCTTCAAAACACTATCAGACATTTTCAAAATGGCAATTCAGCCAGATCCTACGATAGCTATTTTTGGTGTAGTAGGACAGAACAACGATAATCTTTCAGAAATTAAATTCAAAATAAGAATTTTTTTCACTTTGTCAGCACAGAGATTGATCCTTCTCCACTGGAAGACTCCTTATCCACCAAGCTGGACTCAGTGTCTGAGGGAGGTGATGCAGCATCTCAAACTTGAGAAATTTCGATTGACAGTGCGTGCCTCCTCTGATAATTTTGAGCGAATTTGGGAACCATTTAAGGCTCTCTCCCTCTCTCTCTCTCTCTCTCTCTCTCGCTCTCTCCCCCCCCCCTCTCTCTTTAATATTGTTGTGTGGCTGTTCTGTATGTTCCAAGTAAGCCAATAAAAATATGTTGAAAAGGAAAATTGCATATATCAGACATTAAATAAAGGAGAAGTTTTGTGTAGTAAAGTGAAGTGGCAGTGCCACTGTGGTTTAGTGGTTCGCTGTGTTACCTCACAGCAAGGCCAGGGTTTGATCCCAGCCCTCCTGTGGGTAGTTCACATAGATTTCCTCCAGGTCTTCTAATATCCTTCCACTGTTCAAAGATATGCATAGTAGGTTTACCGGAGACTGTAATTTGCTCATTGGCTTACATGGGATTATGAGTAATCGTGGTTGGGGGGGCCCTGTGATGGACTAGCAACTAGTCCAAGGTGTCTCCCTTCCTTCTTCTGTCTAATGCCTGCTGGGATAGACTCCAGCCTCCCATAACCCTGAATTGAAATATACATGTATAGCCAATGAATGACTGTATAGTCATTGTACGAAGGTAAAAGTCAAGTCAATTTTATTTGTATAGCCCAATATCACAAATTACAAATTTGCCTCAGGGGACTTTACAGCAATACAACATCCTGTCCTTAGACCCTCGCATTGGATAAGGAACAATTCCCTAAAAAAAACCTTTGTCGGCTGTTCATGCGCATGTGCCGACAGTCCCAAATCCACATACCATTCTAACACAGGTTCCATCAAATTTCTGTTCGTTTTCAGTAATTGATTTGGCTAACACTTTTTTCAGTGTCAAAGTTGATCCCGCCAGTCAGTACTGGTTTGCATTCTCATTCGAAGGGGAAGGTTGGACCTGGACTCGCATGCCACAAGGCTATGCGGAGTCACCAACCATGTATAACGCTGCGCTAAGGGACAATTTGGAAGTGTTAGTTCTTCCGGGGGGATCGGCTGTATTACAGTGCGTCGATGATTTGATGATCTGCTCCCCCAGCAAACAAGCTTGTGAAAAAGATACAACAGCTCTGTTAATGTTTTTAACAGAAAAAGGCCATAAAGTCAGTCAGACAAAAGTGCAGTATATACAACAAGTACAGTACAAAGGTTACAGCAGAACCCGTATAAGCTTGTATTTTTCCATTACACATGGAGAAAGTATAGGAAGAAACCTCAGGGAGAGCAATAGAGGAGGGATCGCTCGCCCAAGACGGACAGACATGCAAAGGATGTTATGTGTACGGAAGAAAACCCAATTTACAGAATACAATATTGAAAGAGAATAGCAGAATTATAATGGAATTATAAGATATATGAAGTGTATGATGAGGACGACACCAAGCAGTGTCCAGATGCCACCAGAACAGCATAAGACCTGAGCCACCATGTAGACCCAGCAGACAGACTACACATGCACCCAGGGGAGACTCACATCACACCATTCACATACACAGGAGAAAAGACAGTGGTCAAGAAAGAAAAGACAAGACATTAGTCACACATCGGAGAGAGAGAAGGGTACAACATTGAAACAGGGTAACAAAATTATATGGCTTTATAAGTGTTACGGCCACGGGTTTGTCCGTGTCCATATAGTTGTTTTGTTGCCTTCTGTATCTAACCCTCATTCTACATTCAGGTACCCGCCAGGTGCTCCTCATCACCTAATCAACCAATTTCCATCAGCTGTGCTGTCTACTATTTAAACCCCCACATGTCTTCAGTTCCGGGCCCAGCTATTTTAGTTTGTGTGTGATTTTAGTTAGTGTTATGTAGCTACTTTGTGTTGATGTCTTTGTCTCTGTGGCTACTTTGTGTTTGTAAGTTAAGTTTTGCATTGTTTAAATCTCGAGTATTTTGATTTATGTTTAGCCTTTAGTTGTTTAGTTCTTTTGGGCAAGGGGATCTCCTGTTATACACACTAGGTTAGGAGCGGTTGCCACCCACTGTATGTACACTGCTCAAAAAAATAAAGGGAACACATAAGCAATGCAATGTAGCTCCAAGTCAATCACACTTTTGAGATATCAACCTGTCCAGTTAGGAAGCAACACTGATTTGTGAATCAATTTCACCTGTTCGTAAATTGTCTAATTTCCACCAGGTGGAAATTAGACAATTTGCAAGACAACCCCTATAAAAGGAATGGATTTGCAGGTGGTGGCCACAGACCATTTGCCTGTCCTCATCTTTTCTGGCCGATCTTTGGTTAGTTTTTCATTTTGCTAGTGCCCTCACCACTAGAGGTGGCATGAGGCGGTATCTGCAACCTACAGAAGTTGCTCAGGTAGTGCAGCTCATCCAGGATGGCACATCAATGCGTGCTGTGGCAAGAAGATTTGATGTGTCTCCCAGCACAGTGTCCAGAGCATGGAGGAGGTACCAGGAGACAGGCCAGTACACCAGGAGACGTGGAGGGGGCCGCAGGAGGACAACAACCCCGCAGCAGGACCGCTATCTGGTCCTTTGTGCAAGGAGGAACAGGAGGAGCACTGCCGGAGCCCTACAAAACGACCTTCAACAGGCCACTAATGTGCAGGTTTCTGCTCAAACAGTGAGAAACAGAATGCATGAGGATGGTATGAGGGCCCGACGTCCACAATTGGGGCCTGTGCTCACAGCCCAACACCGTGCAGCCCGATTGACCTTTGCCAGAGAACATCTTGGTTGGCAGAATCGCCATTGGCGCCCTGTGCTCTTCACAGATGAGAGCAGGTTCACACTGAACACATGTGACAGATGGGAGAGAGTCTGGAGACGCTGTGGAGAACATTCTGCTGCCTGCAACATCCTCCAGCATGACCGGTTTGGCGGTGGGTCAGTGATGGTCTGGGGAGGCATATCCTTGGAGGGCCGCACAGACCTCTACGTGCTAGCCAGAGATACCATGACTGCCATTAGGTACCGGGATGAGATCCTCAGACCCATTGTCAGACCATATGCTGGTGCAGTGGGCCCTGGGTTCCTGCTCATGCATGACAATGCTCGTCCTCATGTGGCCAGAGTGTGTCAGCAGTTCCTGTATGTCGAGGGCATTGATGCTATGGACTGGCCTGCACGTTCCCCAGACCTGAATCCAATCGAGCACCTCTGGGACATCATGTCTCGTACCATCCGCCAACACGATGTCGCACCACAGACTGTCCAGGAGTTGACTGATGCTGTGATCCAGGTCTGGGAGGAGATCCCTCAGGAGACCATCCGTCGTCTCATCAGGAGCATGCCCAGACGTTGTAGGGAGTGCATACAGGCACGTGGAGGCCACACACACTACTGAGCCTCATTTTGAATCGTCTTAAAGAATTTCCACAGAAGTTGGATCAGCCTATGTTCTCATTTTCCACTTTGATTTTGAGTATGATTCTGAATCCAGACCTTAATGGGCTAATGATTTTGATTTCCATTGATCATTCTTAGGTTATTTTGCTCTAAACACATTCCTCTGTCTAATAAAGATTTTCAGCTGAAATATTTCATTCATCGAGGTCTATATTGTGTTTTTAGGTGTTCCCTTTATTTTTTTGAGCAGTATATTTAGGTTTGGTGCTTTTCAGCCCTGTCAAGGGGGGGTGACTTTTAGTAGTTGTTTTGGCAACCGTTCGGTTCCCTTGTCCTGTCATGGTGTTAATAAATATTTATATTTTATTATATTTATACGTTTACCTGTCACTGTGTTGCACCCTCACCTCACTGTTACCCAGTGCACTAATTGTTGCACCCTCACCAGACTGAGGGATGTAACAATAAGATACGTATATAACAAATGTGATGAGGAGGATGCCAAGCAGCATCCAGGTGGTGACCACCATCACCATGGAGACCTGGGAGGAGGAGAGACTACATGTGCACACAGGGGGAGACTCGCATCACACCATTCACATACACAAGAGAAGAGACAGGAGAACACATCATTCAGCTCCCAGGTGTGAACGTGTGGTACTGTGTGAATGTGTAGCAGGGTGTTGCTGAAAAAGAGCACACGTGCTCAGCATACTACCCTGGGTAAATAAAGGTTAAAAAAAATAGAGAGGAGCGCCCCGGTGGCTTACCTGGTGGAGCGTGTACCACATGGGGCTGAATCCTTGCCACAGCGGCCTGGGTTCAAATCTGGGCCCTTTGCTGCATGCCATCTCCTCTCTCTCCCCTGTCTCTCTCGACTATCACTATCTAAAAAAAAAGAAGCAGAAAATACCAAAACATAATCTGGAAAAAAAAAGAGAAAAGACTTGTGAAAGAAAAGAGAACAGTTGCACTAGTTAATAATCTATATAATCTCGTTGGTAGAACAGTAATTGGTAAATTCATTGAGACAAAAACTGGCCCGCCATTTAGTACAGATCATGAATTACTCAATTGATAGGCAACTAATTGTAGGCTAAGGCAAAAAGATGAGTTTTAAGTTTGGATTTAAAGAACTCAACAGACTCTGGTAAACCATCCGGTGACTAAGGAAGGGGAAGCAGGGCTTGACTCAGGCTGTGTTCAGCCAGGGAGGGGAACTGTTGACCCGGACTGGGGATGTTGTCGAGCGGTGGAAAGAACACTTTGAGGAGCTCCTGAACCCGGCTAACACGTCCTCAGTGGAGGAGGTAGAATCTGAAAACTCAGGGGAAGCCCCACCCATATCCCTGGCAGAGGTCTCTGAGGTAGTTAAAAAGCTCCTCGGTGGCAAGGCGCCGGGTGTGGATGAGATTTGCCCTGAGATGCTGAAGGCTCTGGACATTGTTGGGCTGTTTTGGTTGACATGCCTCTTCAGTGTTGCATGGAGGTCGGGGGCAGTACCTGTGGAGTGGCAGACTGGGATGGTGGTTCCCATATTTAAAAAGGGGAACCGGAGGGTGTGCTCCAATTATTGAGGCATCACGTTGCTCAGCCTCCCTGGGAAAGTCTACTCTAGTGTGCTCGAAAGGAGGCTCCGACTGATTGTCAAACCTCGGTTCCAGGAGGAACAATGCAGATTCCGTCCTGGCCGTGGAACAATGGACCAACTCTTTACCCTTGTGGAAGTGCTGAGGGGGGCATGGGAGTTTGACCAGCCAGTCTACATGTGTTTTGTGGACTTGGAGAAGGCTTATGACCGAGTACCCTGGGGCACTCTGTGGAGTGTAGTGCAGGAGTACCTCAGAATTTCATCTCTGCTCTTCACAGATGATGTGGTTTTTTTGGCTTCATCAGAACAGGACCTCCAGCGTGCACTGGGGCAGTTTGAAGCTGAGTGTGAAATGGCTGGGATGAGAGTCAGCACCTCTTAAGTCTGAGGCCATGGTTCTCTACTGGAAAATGGTGGATTGCTTCCTCCGGGTTGGGGATGAGTTGTTGCCTCAAGTGAAGGAATTCAAGTATCTCGGGGTCTTGTTCATGAGTGAGGGTAGGATGGAGTGGGAGATTGACAGGCGGATTGGTGCAGCATCAGTAGTAATGTGGATGTTGTACCGGACCGTTGTGGTGAAGAGGGAGCTGAGCCGGAAGGCAAAGCTCTCAATTTACCAGTCAATCTTCGTTCCAACCCTTACCTATGGTCATGATTTTTGGGTAGTGACCGAAAGGGTGAGATCACAGATAAAAGCAGCTGAAATTAGTTTCCTGCATAGGGTGTCTGAGATCAGCCTTAGAAATAGGGTGAGGAGCTCGGACATCCGGAGGGAGCTTGGAGTAGAGCCACTGCTCCTTCGTGTCGAAAGGAGTCAGTTGAGGTGGTTCGGGCATCTGATTAGGATGCCTCCTGGGCGCCTTCCTTTGGAGGTTTACCGGGCATGGCCAACTGGAAGGAGACCCTGGGGTAGACCCAGACCTCACTGGAGGGGCTACATGTCCAATCTGGCCTGGGGACGCCTTGGGATCTCCCAGGAGGAGCTGGAGGGCATTGCTGGGGGGAGGGAAATCTGGTGTGCCCTACTTAGCTTGCTGCCGCCACGACCCTACCCCGGAGAAGCGGCTGAAGATGAATGAATGAATGAATGAAACAGACTGATTGTCTGACGGCAGCAGGCAGGTTATTCCATAAGAACAGGGCCCAATAGGAAAAGGCCCTGCCACCAGCTGACTTCTTTTTAACTGTGGATACACCCAGGAGCCCTGCATTTTGAGAGTGGAGAGCTCGAGATGGAATGTACAGTCTAAGGAGATCAGACAGGTATGATGGGGCAAGCCCATTTAGGATTTTATAACTCAGCAAGTGTGGTTTATATAGTGTGATTGCAATTGCTAATATAGTAAACCCCTGAACCCCAATAAGAATCAAATGTCTGGCCCGCACCAACCCATTGGCACTAACACACCTGTCATAACATGTGAAATAAGTGTGCAACATGTGAAATAAAGGGCTTGCTGCTCTACTTTATTTTGACCTCACCCCACACCATATACTTGACCTATGCCATAGAATGCACATAGACGTAAAACGTACTCTGCACTTTCTATAGTCTTTGACTAGACAGAGCCACTCACCAGCTAAGTCACAGATATCAATAACTGTCCTAAACCCAGAACATGGCCTGTGCGAAAAAGCGCAAAGTCAACCAGGATATCCTTAAGTTCAAATCTGACTGGACTGGTCAGTCTTGTTTTATTTTACCGGACCACACCAGTGCCAAACTGACATGCTTGATATGCATGCAGACTGTAGCTGTCGGCACAGCAGATAATCTAAAGCGGCACTTCAACACTATGTATGCTGCCAGTTTTAATGCCAACTACCCTGCAAAATCAGATCACCGCAAAAAAAAAAAACCCAACAAATATAACATCATACAAGCACTCCATTTCTACTATCTATAAATCAACCTCGGCACAAGAAAGCGCAACAGCTGCATCATTGCATGATTCATGGAACCTTGCTAAAGCTAAGAAGACATTCACTGATGCTGACCTGATTAAAACGTGCATATACATATGTTTGACGGAAGTTTTAAGTCATGATGAGAAAAACAAGAAAACTTGTGGAGCTATTAAAGCAGGTGTCATTGTCAGCTAACATGGCAACAAGTAGAGTAGAATGTTTAGTGGGGGATTGTTTTTTTTTTCCAATCTAATCACTGATTTCATGAAAGCAAAAGCCATACCACTAGCCATAGACTCGTCCTGTGACCAAACCGATATGGAACAGCTATCTGTGTTTGGAAGATTTTTTGATAGGAAGACCTTTCGGGAAGAGCTTCTTTGCATCCTCTGCCTGGGCGCATAACTGGGGAAATCATCTTTAATTAATTAAAGCAGTTGTTTGAGAAGAATGGCTTGGATGTGAGCAAAATTGTGTCCGTTATCACCGATCAGGCTCCATCAATGGTGGAACAACACAATGGCTTGGTAAGCAGGCTTACCCATCACTCTTAGTATTTCACTGCATTATTCACAAATCGGTGTGGTGCACTAAACTGTATGGGGGAAATGACAGAGGCGATGGATACTGTGACGAGACTGGTAAATTTCGTTTGCGAGAGTTCTAGTCTGCAACATCGCCTTGTCAGAGCAATGCTGGAGGAAATGTCAGCGGAACCCAAGGATCTTTTGCTGCCTAATGATGTCGCTGGCTGAGCAAAGGCCATGTGTTGGAGAGGGTGTTTGACCTGCGCGATGAGCTTGTGCCATTTTTATCTGGACCACGGAGCCAAAAAGCCCAAGAATCTCAGAGGTTTTTAAGAGACAATAAGGTGTCAATAAGGCTTTTTTTGTGACATCATGTCTCATCTATAGTAAATCACCTTAATTTGCAATTAAAATGCAAGAACCACACTGCTGCAGACATGTACAAGGTGGTTGAAGCTTTCCGATTAAAGCTGGACCTTTTGGAGAGAGACATTCGTGGGAGAAAGTTGCACTTTCCATGTCTGCGGGAGCATTGCGAGAAGAACGAAATGCGGAAAGATCCAGAGAGGAAGGATTCCGTGACAAGCCTGGCAGAAAACTTCAAGGAACTATTTGAAAGCACCCCTAAACTCTCAGGTGACAACCTCCTCTTTCTGAGACAGCTGTTCTCCAATTTGGCTGATGGCCAGTGGACTGCAGAGGCCAAAAGACTGGCACCTTCCATAGATGAGGCAATGCTTCAGATGGAGGTCTTGGAGAAGGGAACATCTGATTTGCTCAAACCACAAGACAAGGACATTGGGGTGAGTGACTTTTGGAGCAACATGGTTCCCCAAGCTTGATTCAAAAACATGAGCGCCATTGCAATGCACCTACTCACAATTTTCCCCTCCATATATATATGTGAGTCATCGTTTTCTTCAATGAACTCGATCAAGAACCAGTAAAGACAGACTCTGCAATGCACATCTTGGCCAGTGCCTCAAGCTTGCCACAGCAGAATACGGCCTCGACATCAGGAGGATTGTTTCATCCCATCGCTCTCACTTCTCTCACGGATTGATGAATGAACATCCATTTCCATCCATTTTGTCGATTTTTTCCATAAATTAATTGTTGTTTTTGGACATATTTTGTTTCAAGAGTGCATTTTTTTTTCTTGTGCGACCCTCAACACAGGCTTTAATAATCCCAGGCCTAAATTATTACTATTACCACCACCACTAATACTACTACTTCTACTACTGCTGCTGCTACTACTACTACCAATAATAATAATAATCATTATAGCAACAACAACAACATCTGCACATAAAACAACTTTTGCTGATGCAATGGGGGGAGGGGTTGAACCCCGGACATTTAGGCCCTTGGCTTGACATGCATGACATGATTTGGCCCTTGGGTAAAACTAATAGGGGAAACCTGTTAAACCAATGTTCCCATTGGAGAAAAAAAAAGTTTCACACAGCATCATATTATTAAGCCAGTCAAGCTCAAGCTAGTACCAAGTCATCATTAAATACAGTAATATCTGAGATAAAGCAAACAAGGTATAATTCATTCAAAATAATCTATTCAAGTTGACAGTTTTAGTTTTCTGATTCAATATTCTTTGAATGTGTTGTTTATCATACATCTGTTTATTCACGGTCCCCGACGCTGTTGACTATTGAACTGTTCTAGTTCATAGCTCAATTAAAATCACTTATCCTATCCGCGCAACATTATGCATGATTACATAATAAAGGCAAGGACAAGCTCTCTCAAAATCATCTGAGAAGGGCACTCCTTCTGGGAATCTCATTTACCAGACATTCTTATTACTATGATCACACAACCTGTTCCCGTTATTATTCCAAGCACTTGTAAAAGCATTTATTACATCTACCTTGTGGGAACACCGTAAATGAGATGACCAAGGAGGATAATTTCATCTTCAGATTCATTTCGGGATGGCCATGGCATGTTAGTGATATAAAAGCAACTTCGATATTGGCCCTCAATATGGATCTGAAAGATCTGTTAAACGTATTTTAAATGGTTAACAGGCACACCGTGGCAGTCCATTATCATCCACATTTGTACTTTTACACTCCTCACATTTCAGAGTGTGTTGTACAAAATGTGAACGGTGGAACTTACAAAACTTACTAAACATGATTGTGAATTCCCAGAAAGTTGAATCAGTTCATCTGGACACAAAGATTAGTGGGAAAAACGTTTCATCAATAAAGTGACCTCGTCAGTCTCGGCTGGCTGCAGGTTCGTTCCTGTTGCTGAGGTGGTGGAGGTAGTCCGCATGAAGTTACAGGACCACCCTTAGTAATAGGAAGACCCTTAATACTGGCCATGTGTGTCTGCTCCTGAAGCTGTGTCTTCAATCCATGTACTTCACATACAAGGGGCAGCACTACAGGCAGAAACATGGGTGCGCTATGGGTCCCTCAGTTTCACCTATAGTTGCCAACTTAAAAATGGAAGAAGTGGAAAAAGAGGGCCCTGGTGTCCTATCCAGGGACACCACCTAGCCATTGATTCAGATATGTGGACTACACCTGGGGTTAAAATTAAATCTATGGACATACCACATTTCACTGACCACATCAACTCTGTGGACAACCACATCCCCTACTGCCCCCATGTATGAAAAAACACCGCAAAAGTGCCCTCTTGGATGCCCCTATAGTAGATAAAACATGATAAAGTGCCCTCTAGGTTGGCCCAATGTGCAAAACAGCGTGATATAGTGCCCTAGGGTGCCTTTCCAGTGGACAAAACATGATCCAGTGCATTAATGGGTGCCCTTCCAGTGAAGAAAATGCAATACAGTGCCATATAGGCTGCCCTACATGCTGGAAAAACTAGTTTGCCTCCACAAGCTCTTATGTGTGAAACAATGTGCCCACATGGGATGCCTCTATAGTTGAAAATGGCCCTGTTGTTTTCACTGCCTTACCACACCGAGTCACTGGAAAGGCATGACAGATGACAGAGCTTCTGTCTCTGTTAGAGGTGTTTGCCAGTTTTATGATGTGGAGGAAGAAAATGTCACTCAACTCAAGTTGTTATACACATCCTATGCTCTTCCAACCAACAGTGTGCAAGCTGTGCTACGATGTGTTAAAGTCAACGATGTGGACACAGTTTTTCCTACCCTGAACAAGCTCTTCAAGATATATGCCACATTCCCAGTGACGACTGCTTCAGTAGAGCCATCATTCTCTAAGCTGAAGCTGATCAAGACCCAGCTCAGGGACAAATGTGGGGATGGCAGGCTCTCAGATCTTCTGATGCTATCCATCGAGAGGGACATCCCTGTTAACCCAAATGAGGTCATTGATATATACAAACAAATGGCTAAAAGAAGAATTCTACTCTGATTCCACCACCCTGACGTTCTCCCTACCCTGACTAAGCTCCTCAATACACAGCTCATTCTCACCGGCACCATCATGTGTGTGTCTTTGTGAAATACATGGTTAGATAGTTATTAGTTCCCCTTGTTTTATCACAGAGGTGCAGTATTTATAGTCACATAATAAAACTGTTTTAACCTTAACCAGGGTTTGTAACGGTTTCACCATAAACGCATCACGACTTTCTGCCCCGCTGATGCCCCATCACATACAACTGGTGCCCTTCTTATATTTTTCACCCCTGCCCCTCAAACAGCCTGAGTCCGCCACTGACTAGGACGCTGCACCACCGAGCTGACAGCGTCCCCCACCAACACAGCAGCCAGTGAAAAGGGAGAACTCCCACATTAAGCAGGCCCTGGGTAAGTGTGATTATCCAAACTGGGAGTTTGTCAAAGCCAGGAAGACACCCAAATGGTGCACCAACAGTGAGGGCAGGAGAAGGATAACCACTGCCTAAGAGAAAGCCAGTGGTGATTCCGTATGTGGCGGGAATGTCGGAACAGTTGAAACACGTATTTCCCAAATACTGCGTCTCGGTTCCTTTCAAACCCCATATCACACTGCACCAGAAAGTTGTCCACCACAAGGTCCGGGTCCCCCGGCACAAACAGAGCAATATAGCATATGCTCTTAAGTGCCGGGAGAATTGCCATCACTTGTACATCAGGGAAAACAAAGAGACGCTGGCAAAGAGGATGGCACAACACAGAAGAGCTACCTCATCAGGCCAGGACTCTGCAGTCTACACCCATCTACAGGCCAGTGACCACTCTTTTAAGGATGAGGATGTGCACATCCTTGATAGTGAGGAACGCTGGTTTGAAATGGGGAATCAAAGAGGCCATCTATGTGAAGAGGGAACGACCATCCCTGAACCGAAGGGGGGGTGTAAGAGTACATCTGTTGCCATCTTACAATGCTGTGTTTGCAACTATTCCCCAGTCCTCTGTGAACACATGGCCATTGTAACTCTAATTAATGGTCACGGCGATCTGCATATGAAACCGATTGTCAGTTTCAGTCGTTATGCAACTGTGCTGTTTATAAGGTTGGGGATACCTGCAGTCAACGGAGACTGACAAAGTCCCTTAGATGAGCGATGAATAGTTTCTTGCACTAGTCAGGTCAAGTCAAGTGTATTTACAGAGCACATTTAAAAACAACCCATGTTGACCAAAGTGCTGTACAGACTAAACTTTGTGTCCAGATGAATTTACTCAACTTTCTGGGATTTCCTAACATGGATTATTGAGCATGCGTCAAGACATGATAGTGAATTGAAAGCAAGAATTACAAAAATGGATGGAATTGAAAAATTAACTGGTGTGGTTTAATCTGTGGCGACTTAAGAAAAACACAGTTATTTTTATCATTAATCAGCACTTTGCCAACACCGACCCTCGTGGTTGGGCTGGTTGGAGGTGAGACTGTGGATCGGCCTTTGTACAAGCTGTAAAAAAAAAAAAGTAAAACAATTTTGAGGAAATTTTGGGGAATTCAATAGGGAATGAAATTCTGAGAAATATAAAATAACACTAATTTGGGGCCAAAATGGTAATGGAAAAAAAAATCTTTCAATGAGCACAATTTATTCACTACCACTAGAGTCTTGAAATTTGGTACATGTGCTTTTTCCCCACCGGAAGATTTTTGCCTCTCGGAGCATTAAAGCTAGGGTAGGCAATTTATTTTTTAACCATTTTGGTACTATTTGGTGAACATTTCTTTACATCCCCACATATATCAATAAATGAAGTGCTCTGAGAGAGAGAAAAATTCTGGTCTCTATAACTGCCTTTGACCATCTAATCAGCCTGAATCTAACAACTAACCCGGACTGCTGTCTGCGAGGAGGTGTCCAAGCCTGTCACTCACGCCCATGCTCAGTCGACTGATGGTGAGGAAGCGGTGCATGCTCACACCATTCTCTATAAGTCCACCCTGTCCATCACTAGTGCATCAAGCATTGCCTGCTCAAGAGAGCCAACCAAGAGCTGCTGGCCATACACAAACACGTGATTCTTGGCAATGTCAAGAATCTACACGGTCAATGTCTGCACGGTCCCAGGCAAGCGTCAGCACAAGCCGGTCGAAGGCAGACACATTTGTGCCGTGTTGTCGAGCTCCTCCAGTCGACTGATGATGAGGAAGCGGTGCATGCTCACACCATTCTCTATAAGTAGCTTGACAAAGTCCACCCTGTCCATCACTAGTGCATCAA
The DNA here is from genome assembly GCF_029633865.1 of Lampris incognitus. Classification (NCBI taxonomy): domain Eukaryota; kingdom Metazoa; phylum Chordata; class Actinopteri; order Lampriformes; family Lampridae; genus Lampris; species Lampris incognitus. The sequence goes on along the minus strand of NC_079214.1, from coordinate 13,361,746 downwards.
GCACGCTCACTGGTAATATTTCCTCCACTCGTCTAATTGCCAAAATATCTTCGTTAACAACAGACACATCAAGCAAAATCAGGACGTCCATTACATGTAGCACTAAATTTATTCCACCGACTTGCTGAAACTGGCCCAATTTAAGACCAAATATAACCTTAAATAGGCTAAAATTCTCATAATGGTTTGCACACATGGCTGTACAAACAACTCAAAAAATTCATGACATTTCACTACGTTGAATTTTAATGATTTAGAGTGCGGTGCCAAGCCCGAGTTACTCAAGTAAGAGCCGTTATTTATGCCTCAGGTAATTAGCATGGTTCCATAATGTTATGAATAGAGGTAATTGCATTGGACCCCTTGACCACCTTTCCCTCTCTCTTCAATTTCATAGAAGTGGAAATTCCATCACGACCTTTAACCTCGTGCATTATTCAGGTAAAGACTACACCTAATATTTCTCTCACATCGTAGCCCAGGGCCCAAGTTTTTAGTGAGTGTGAAAACCTCGGCGAGGCTTTTGGAATCCTAGCTGGGGATTTATTACCCTTCACACACCCTTTTGGCTTCTTGAAACATTCCTCCCTTTGGAGTGAATGTTAAACACTAAGGGGTTCCCGTTTTAAAAGGAAACTAAATTAACCTGCCAATCCCAAAGCTGTCTTTTTCCACCTGGCACTAAACGCCAACAAGTGCACAAAGACGTTTATGATGATGTTTGATGTGATGATGCCATGGCTACTTTTAGACAGCATGCTGTGAAGGGCTCAACTAAATGAGCTCACAAGATATTATTTTACTGGTAGAATTTTACAACAACGAACACTTTATGAAGTCAGATGGCCAGCTCAGCAATGTGATGAACCATCCATCCGTTATCCATTATCCGAACCGCTTATCCTGCTCTCAGGGTCGCGGGGATGCTGGGGCCTATCCCAGCAATCATTGGGCGGCAGGCAGGGAGACACCCTGGACAGGCTGCCAGGATATCACAGGGCCCACATACACACACACATTCACAACTAGAGATGATTTAGTACGGCAGATTCACCTGACCTACACGTCTTTGGACTGTGGGAGGAAACCCACGCAGACACGGGGAGAACACGCGAACTCCACACAGAGGACGACCCGGGACGACCCCCAAGGGTGGACTACCCCGGGGCTCGAACCCAGGACCTGCTTGCCGTGAGGCAACCGCGCTAACCACTGCGCCACCTGTGTGTGTGTGATGAACCATTGTTGATGGTATTGGAAATCTGGAGTAATAACTTTTAACCTGCTCTTTCATTGTTCGCTTCCAAATACGTGGTTTAAATAAATGGTTGATGTGGACTTGTTGAAACATGGGTTGTAAAGCTGAGTCCAGTGGTGTTCCCACATCTGGAATCTCCACAACAAAGCTGGTGAGTGAAATGAAACATCACCAAAATACACAACGTTAAACCATATAAAAATAAGACCCAGGTTTAATAAAAAAACTAAAAACTAAAAAAAAATACAGAATTTTCCTTTAATCATTGGCTAACCTCGACTCTACATTTATTTATTTGTATCCCCCCCCCCCCCGTCTTCTTCTCCCCAATTGTACTTGACCATTTACCCCACTCTTCCAAGCCATCCTGGTCGCTGCTCCATCTCCTCTGCCAACCCAGGGAGGGCTGCAGACTACCACACGCCTCCACCGATACTTGTGGAGTCGCCAGCCGCTTCTTTTCACCTGACAGTGAGGAGTTTCGCCAGGGGGATGTAGCACATGGGAGGATCACGCTATTCCCCCCAGTTCCCCCTGCCCCCTGAACAGGCGCCCTGACTGACCAGAGACGCTAATGCAGTGACCAGGAGACATAGCCACATCCGGCTTCCCACCCGCAGACACGGCCAATTGTGTCTGTAACCCTAACCCTAACCCTGACCAAGCCGGAGATAACACGAGGATTCGAACTGGCGATCCCTGTGTTGGTAAGCAACAGAAGAGACCGTGACGCCACCCGGATGCCCTTAACTCTAACTACTGTAACTGCCATTGCTACCGTGCGAGAACCACATCATTGCAAGTGGCTATAAATTTGAATTAGCGGTCCTCGCCAGTCACGTGGTTTCTGAGAGAATGTCACCTGCATGGAACGCTATCATAGTGATCAAACGTGGGCTCCCAACCTGGCAACCAGAAGAGTCTTTTATCGATGTGTTTTAACACGGACCCTTTATAAAGCATACTTTAATGTAAAGTGATACCTTTTTGTTCTAGGATTGGGCAACAATACTGCACAGTGTACAGCAGTAAACTGTTTTACATATTCACCAGGATAAGAAAATAACAGACTGGTACCCTAACACCGATATATTACAAGTGACCACACGACTGCTTGCTCAATAGTGTGGTTTACTGAATGCAAAACTTCCCTGTGATCAAATACCCCGAGGAATCAATCATCTTTTGTTGCTCTACTGAGATTAGATTACATTACATTACATTAGGTTAGATTACATTACATTAGGTTAGATTAGATTAGATTGGATTAGATTCAACTTTATCGTCAGTGCACAGAGTACAAGACAATGAAATGCCGTTTGGCATCTAACCAGAAAGTGCAAAATAGTACCATAAAGTGCAAGTTATGAGTGTACAGAGGTGATATGGAATTCCAGTAAATATGAGTATACAGTATGTACTGAATAATGTACAGTATGTATACTGTAGCCCTGTGATGGCCTGGCAGCCTGTCCAGGGTGTCTCCTTGCCTGCCGCCCAGTGACTGCCGGGATAGGCTCCAGCATCCCCACGACCCTGAGAGCAGGATAAGCGGTTTGGATAATGAATGAATGAATGAATGAATACTGTATTTAAATCTATGCAGCAGTGCAATTGTATATAAAAATAATTCTCTCAACGTTTACCTGTACCTTTACTAAATGTTTTGTGAATTGTATCATGCCAGGGGAGATTTAGAGCCTTCTTTCCCTCAACCACGGTCTCTCAAGATGCTCAGTAAAGGGCATGTTAACTACATACAGAACGGACAGCTCGACAGATCCCATAGGCTTGCATACTCTCCATTAATTTGGCTCCAGTGACCTTTCTGCCACTTTAACATTGCGCTTGTGAAAGCATCCAACTTGATCTTGTGGACTGTGATGTGAGGAATGGCTGAATAGGTGTGAAACAGGCCATGATCACCACCAGTGATGGTCAGCATGATCAGAATGTGGAGAATATTCACATACAGAATATCCAAGTCCTGTTATCCAGGGATATTAGTTTTTTACCGATGCTTAGACACGTTTTCTGAAACTACGGCTCATTTTGTCAACATGTAACACACAAAACCCAAGTGCACACACAAACACACACACACGACATGCAAAACTTGACACACTTCATCCAAAACTGCTTTAACTATTGTCAAAATGGTATTTTTGCATCAAAACTACACACAAATAACAAATGAAAAGCTCTCTCTACACACCAACTACACACTGATGTGATAAATGGGAAACACTACTACCTTGTGTCTTGCATTTTCAGTGTGCAGGGCACAGCAGTCTGATGTAAAAGTCTGTCACAGTACTCACACGTACATGTATTTTCACAAATATATAGGCTATGTACGTATGTATACTATTTGGGTCTGGCCACTGTGCCTCATCAACATCATAAGCAATGTTCTCTCTGGCCAGACAGCCGGGGAAGTACTGGTCTGGAGTGAGGTATCCACCCCTGGCACGCTTGCCCATCAGTGTCCCTACAGGCCTCCTCCATCGCCTGGAGGAGGAGTATGCATTGGTGAGGTTGGTGATCATATACTTTCTAACGCCATGCCGAAAAGACCACTTCAGTTGGGTTGAGGGATGGAGAGTAGAGTGGCAGGTGAAGCACCAAAATCGTGGGTGGTCAATGAACCAACTGCGTACCAGTGCAGCCCAGGGGAAACTTGTGTTATCCCAAATGATAACAAACCCTGAACTGCTGTGGTACATTCCCCTGTATGTTGTGTAGAGTGTCAAGGAAGGTGATGCGGGCAGTGTTGTAGGGACCAAGAGTGGCATGATGATGAATGACACACTTCTAGCTAATGGCTGCACACATTATGATGTTGCCACCATGCTGCCCAAGGACACTGACGATGGCACAATGTCCTATGATGTTCCCTGTGCCTCGTTTTAGCAAGGTTAAGCTATCTTCATCAATGTAAAGGCACTCGTCGGCCACTGCAGCAACATCTAGCTCATGAGTGACTAACCATGTGCCACGGAGAGCCATGTGTGTGCAGGTTTTCATTCCAGCCGGACTCCACACCTGGGGATTTCACTGATTAGCAACCCCTCAACCAAAGAGGAAGAATGTATCAGTGAAATCACCTGGTGTGGAGTTGGGGTGGAATGAAAACCTGCACACACATGGCTCTCCGTGGCACATGGTGAGCCACTGAGCTCCATCACTCTCTGAAACAGGCAAGACAAATCATTATTCCATGACAGTATGAGTAGACATGAAGTGGTAACTATTGTGTTGCACAGTACACTGGAATACAGTACCAATGAGAGGATAGCATAGCTTACTTGCACATATTCAAGGTGCAGTTGTTTGTTTCTGTCAGAGTTGCACTCAGATGGTACCCTGTATAGCTGCTTCATGCGGAGGCGATGCCTTTTGAGGAGACGGCCCAGTGCAGATAAGCTCACCGAATGGATGTTGCTGAATGTTGTCAGTAATGGTGTGCTGTTGCAGTTATCGTAGAAGTATGCTATTGCCTGCTCTGACCATGTTTATGATGTGCTCTTCATGGGGTTGTCTAGCAATTCTGCAAAAATGTCATGATAATGGGGCATCCGGGTGGCGTGGCGTGGCGGTCTATTCCGTTGCCTACCAACACGGGGATCGCCGGTTCGAATCCCCGTGTTACCGCCAGCTTGGTCGGGCATCCCTACAGACACAATTGGCCGTGTCTGCCGGTGGGAAGCCGGATGTGGGTATGTGTCCCCCTGACCGGCAGAGGGGGTGGAGCAGAGATCAGGATGGCTCAGAAGAGTGGGGTAATTTGATGGGTACAATTGGGGAGAAAAAGCGGGAAAAATCCAAAAAAGAAAAACGATAATGGTTTTTCAGTATGAAATTAAATGTTACTGTAGGTTACTGTAACTACTGATATAAAGGTACTATACTACAGAAGTACAGTAGTATACACAGTGCAGTTCTGTGAGTTCAGTAGCATGGTATAACGGATAAGTCTACTTACCGATTTTAATTTCGAAATGTCTGGATGATACTTGCTACAGTGTAGCAGCTCAGATTAGGCTGGACCCTCTGCCCAGCTTCCCTAAAACACAACCGTGGTTGACCACATGGTCAACAAAAGCGGCCCGGATCTCATCCATGATGGTTCCTCTTACTTGTCCTCGTCCTGTCTCTCTAATATTGGCCTACATTGTTTTCCAAACCAAGATATCTAACCTGTGGCCTATTTATAGTGGTCACGCTCTGATTTCTAAGTGAACAAATTAGTGTTTTCACCCGTGAGGACTGGGTTTGGGTAACTGGAAAATGGGTGCAGCATTTGAATGCCACTGTTTTCCAAAAGAAACACATGGATTTTAGTTTTGAATGACGTGTGTAATGCAGAGAACTGTGTTTAGTGTTTTGCAAAAAGTGTGTTTTAGAATTGCAAAATGTGTGCAAAGCAGAGAACGTGCTAATTGTTTAGCATACCAGGTCAATAAAAAGTAGTTAAAAAAAAGAAAAAAATTAGTGACACGATGGCCCAGTGGTTAGCGCTGTTGCCTCATAGCAAGAAGTCCCTGGGTTCAAACCCCAGGGTTGTCCAACCTTGGGGGGGGGGGGGGTCATCCTCTGTGTGGAGTTTGCATGTTCTTCCCGTGTCTGCGGTGGGTTTTCTCCGGGCGCTGCGGTTTCCCCCACCATCAAAAAGACATGTATGTTAGGGTTAACACTCCTGTCTGTGCCCCTGACTGAGGGACTGGAAGACGAACTGGAGTTGGTCCCCGGGCGCTGCGCTAGCAGCTGCCCACTCCTCCTAGCTACACAGCTAGGATGGGTTAAATGCAGAGAAAGAATTGCCCCACAAGGATTAATAAAAGTAATGAAAAAATAGATAGGCTACATTAGTTACTGGTTTCAATAATTGTGCCACAAATACCAGTTCCCCCCCCCCTTTTTTCCCTCCAATTATACTTGGCCAATTACCCCTCTCTTCCGAGCCGTCCTGGTTGCTGCTCCACCCCCTCTGCCAATCTAGGGAGGGTTGCAGACTACCACATGCCTCCTCCAATACACGTGGAGTCGCCAGCCGCTTCTTTTCACTTGATAGTGAGGAGTTTCGCCAGGGGGACGTAGCACGTGAGAGGATCACGCTATTCCCCACAGGCGCCCCGACCAACCAGAGGAGGCGCCCCGACCAACCAGAGGAGGCGCTAGTGCAGCAACCAGGACACATAGCCACATCTGGCTCCCAACCCGCAGACACGGCCAAACGTGTCTGTAAGGGCGCCCAGCCAAGTAACACGGGGATTCGAACCGCCGATCCCCGCAACGGAATAGACCGCCACGCCACCCGGATGCCCACAAGCCCCAGTTTTAGTGTCTCAGCAATTACAAAAAAAAACTAAGTTGGGTTTTGGGTTTGCACCACTTGTCGACAGCTGAAACAAGAAAAAAAAGATGATCAAATTAGAAATCCTGACGCGTTTCAAAACCACAAAACAAGGGAGCCGATGTAAAACCTCAAAGTAACATCAGCACGCAGCTGGAAAATGGGGGGTGGGGAGGGGGAGGTGGAGGTGGAGGTGTGTGGGGGGGGGGGAGACACCCGGTACTGCGTTCACAGCCGCAGGGTGAGATTCCAGGCAAAAACTGCCTCGTTGCCATCCCGGCCCGCCCCTTCGGTTTTGCCCGGGGTGGTGTGTTTTGAATGAAGGGGGGGGGCGGGAGATAAACACGTTCCCGCTGCAGGACTCCGGCGAAATGAATTAAAGGAAAGATTCACACACGTGCAACGCCGCCAAGCACATTAAGGATTACGAGTCCACGTATTTACCGGTCATGCACGCGCCTTTCCATGCTTGTGAGTAAGTGGTGGACGTGCTGGTTCCGGTAGCCGCCTCCCGATGCTAAGCTGCTGCCGGCTCGGCGGGATGAATAAAACATCTCGGGTAATGCTTGTTGCTGCGCTGTATTGTGTTTCTTCGCCTTGATTACTCCGACAGGGAGTTCAGGGAGCAGCTATATGTACTGTATCGCTGATGTTCTGCAGTTATTGGTACACAAGCCTAGGGACGGATTCAACGAAATCCCATTTGTCATTCAGAAGAAGAAGTCTTCGTCTGGCCTTTGTTCCGACCTCCTGAAACCCCCCGAATGCTCAGATGGATCGCGTGTCTCGGTTTCCAGGGCCGATCCCAAAATCTGGGTCTAACGGACATAGATTACGAGTCAAATGTCATACGCCGAGGTTACACCGGAGACCTCCCGGTGTCTAAATGAAAACAACGGGCGTAAAGTTGGCGGCTTCCTTGGCTGCTGTCAGTGTGGCCTTTTTGGCCCATCACACGGAGCACGGCAGGTTTTCTTTTAATTGGCAAGGGCAGATGGGGATATTTGGACCATTTTCACAATGGAACAGACGTGAATCAATACGGAAAACAACAACAACAACAGGATACATCCATGTGTCTGGCACACGGAGACACCGACAGTGAAATAAGATTAAGTGCAGGTAGTCCCCGGGTTACGAACGAGTTCCGTTTTTGAGTCTGTTCTTATGTCGAATGTGTATGCAAGTCAGAACACAGTTACGTACAGTTCACATCTAGCGTCAATTAGTCAAATGTGTGTCTTAGTATATAATATATATTTTACCTAAAACATCATAAATATAATAATAATATGATAATGGGTCATGGCTTACATGGCACTTACGGGTTACGGTCTGAGGACACCTTGCAAATGACTGTTCCTAAAGTCCGGACTGAGCTGGGCAAGAAGGCCTTTATGTTTTCTGCACCATCTGCCCTTGAATAGCCTGCAGAATAGACTTAAACTCCAGGGCTCGGTTACTCCATCCGAATTTAAAGGCGTGGTTAGGTCGATGGAATCTGAGTCAATTGGAAATTGTAAACGTCTCAGCTGATAACAGGTTTGTATCTTTTCCCTTCATTTTTATGCTATTTTGCACTTTGAGCTGTTCTGTTGTCTTCATGCGAGTGTGTGCTGGAACGGGTGTCCTGCTGCCATTCTTGGCCAGCTCTCTCTTGTAAACGAGGTTTTAATCTCAATGGGACTAACCTGGTTAAATAAAGGGAAATGACAAAAATGCAGTAATAACCATAAATCCAACTACAGTACAGCATTTATAACTGCGGGGGAGAATGTGTGTATAGGTATAACACACTTTAAAGAAACAT